>NW_024426552.1:77093061-77094418 GCF_017311325.1 Ursus maritimus | reverse complement strand
GGGGGGGGGGGGGGAGGGAAGGGCCAGGACCGCCTTCCAGGAGCCTGAGGAAGGGTCCACGGCCTGCCCGCGGAGCCCACCCTCCGGGTGCGGGCGCGGAGAACCTGTGAGCTGCTCCCCACGCGCCTCCCGGAGCTCGGGGCACTGGGCACAGACAGCCGCGAACTCCGGGGCTGCTCCCCACGCGCCTGCGCGAGCGCCGGGCTTCGGCTCAGACTCCCGCGAACCTCAGAGCTGTTCACGCGCCTGCGCGAGCGCTAGGGCCGCGTACTGAGGCTGGCGGAGGCCACGCCCCGGAGGACTCTACCGAGCCGGGCTGGAGCTGGACCCGCCCGGGACAGCAGTGTCTGCGCGGGCTGTCTGCTGGAACCCGCCACAGTGTCCTTAGCGACGAGGCTGCTCAGTTTCAGAGAGGGCTGGGTCCATGTTGACGTCTGAGAAATTTACGTTTAGAGTTTTTTAGTCTTAGAATTAATTTTAGAGTTACTTACTTTTTAGTTTTATTCGTTATTAATTTTCGTTTATGTTGAACTAGTTTTCCAGTTATTTAACTTTGTAGTTTTTGGTTTATTTTCAAAGTTCGTTTTCAGTTACTTATCTTCAGTTATTTTTGAATTGCTTTTAGAATTATTAACCCTTAGCTTTAGACTCAGTGTTTGGGTTATTTTTCATAGTTACTCTTTTCAGTTATTGTAATTTTGAGTTATTTTGACTTATTTTAAGTGTGACTTTTTTTAGTTATTATCGTTTTTAGCTACATATTTTTACATTCATTTAGTTCTGAATTAATTTTTAGTTATTTTTTTTGAATTTTCAGACTAATTTTTTAATTTTTAATTTTCCAAAATTTTGTCATTGGTTTTCATCTGTTAGTTTTGAGTTATATTCAGAACTATCTATCGTCAATTGTTTTCTTCCCTTTTTAAATTAAATTTCTGTTCCTTATTTTTGCTTGTTTGGTTTTAAAGTTTACTTATTTTAAAAAACGGCTTAGTTTTAGGATCACTGTCAGGGTCCAATCACTGATGGAAACACCATACTGTTTGTAATGGAAAGAATTCAATATAAAGAATTGTTACTCAGCTATTAGAGGACTAAGTTTAGGCAAAACAAACAAAAAGATATTGGAGTATCACGGAGATCTTAACTGCAAGAAGCAGCCACCAGCCCAAGGGCTGAGGGAGCAAAGGGAAGAGGTTGGAGGTGGCCCTGCATAGCTGGGTTTGACTCTCTGAGGAAAAAGTGCTGCCCCCCCCAGGACAGGTGTCCCAGGAGCTGGAAGTTGGTTTGGAGCTGGATGCAGAACTCTCGGTGCTGTCAGCTAATGCTGGAGTCTCTGAAGAGCAGGGGGAGGGAT
>NW_024426552.1:77074310-77093051 GCF_017311325.1 Ursus maritimus | reverse complement strand
GGGGGGGGGGGGGGAGGGAAGGGCCAGGACCGCCTTCCAGGAGCCTGAGGAAGGGTCCACGGCCTGCCCGCGGAGCCCACCCTCCGGGTGCGGGCGCGGAGAACCTGTGAGCTGCTCCCCACGCGCCTCCCGGAGCTCGGGGCACTGGGCACAGACAGCCGCGAACTCCGGGGCTGCTCCCCACGCGCCTGCGCGAGCGCCGGGCTTCGGCTCAGACTCCCGCGAACCTCAGAGCTGTTCACGCGCCTGCGCGAGCGCTAGGGCCGCGTACTGAGGCTGGCGGAGGCCACGCCCCGGAGGACTCTACCGAGCCGGGCTGGAGCTGGACCCGCCCGGGACAGCAGTGTCTGCGCGGGCTGTCTGCTGGAACCCGCCACAGTGTCCTTAGCGACGAGGCTGCTCAGTTTCAGAGAGGGCTGGGTCCATGTTGACGTCTGAGAAATTTACGTTTAGAGTTTTTTAGTCTTAGAATTAATTTTAGAGTTACTTACTTTTTAGTTTTATTCGTTATTAATTTTCGTTTATGTTGAACTAGTTTTCCAGTTATTTAACTTTGTAGTTTTTGGTTTATTTTCAAAGTTCGTTTTCAGTTACTTATCTTCAGTTATTTTTGAATTGCTTTTAGAATTATTAACCCTTAGCTTTAGACTCAGTGTTTGGGTTATTTTTCATAGTTACTCTTTTCAGTTATTGTAATTTTGAGTTATTTTGACTTATTTTAAGTGTGACTTTTTTTAGTTATTATCGTTTTTAGCTACATATTTTTACATTCATTTAGTTCTGAATTAATTTTTAGTTATTTTTTTTGAATTTTCAGACTAATTTTTTAATTTTTAATTTTCCAAAATTTTGTCATTGGTTTTCATCTGTTAGTTTTGAGTTATATTCAGAACTATCTATCGTCAATTGTTTTCTTCCCTTTTTAAATTAAATTTCTGTTCCTTATTTTTGCTTGTTTGGTTTTAAAGTTTACTTATTTTAAAAAACGGCTTAGTTTTAGGATCACTGTCAGGGTCCAATCACTGATGGAAACACCATACTGTTTGTAATGGAAAGAATTCAATATAAAGAATTGTTACTCAGCTATTAGAGGACTAAGTTTAGGCAAAACAAACAAAAAGATATTGGAGTATCACGGAGATCTTAACTGCAAGAAGCAGCCACCAGCCCAAGGGCTGAGGGAGCAAAGGGAAGAGGTTGGAGGTGGCCCTGCATAGCTGGGTTTGACTCTCTGAGGAAAAAGTGCTGCCCCCCCCAGGACAGGTGTCCCAGGAGCTGGAAGTTGGTTTGGAGCTGGATGCAGAACTCTCGGTGCTGTCAGCTAATGCTGGAGTCTCTGAAGAGCAGGGGGAGGGATGATGAGGCTGGTTATGGAAGTATTGGGAAAATGGCCTACTGTAGACACTAGAACCAGCTGTTGTTCTCAGGGTGCAGACTAGTTGCTGGGGGGATGCTGACAGGAACTCAGGCGCACAGAGGTCCCTCTCCCCTCTTCCATTCTCTGGTCAGTCTGCTCTATTGGCCAAGCCTGACAGGGAGCAGCTGGCAATGGAAGTGAGTGGCTCCAGGCCACAAGGCAGAGATTAGAAGGGTGGGCTGAAAGCCGAGAAATTATAGCTAATAACCATCACACTGACCTCTGGAATTACTTAGTTTTAGTTCTGGATTTAGTTAGTTTTGGATTTGTTAAGGTTGATTTGATTTTAACTTTTTATCCGATGTAGAATCTGTCTGAGTCTTCAGTTCTCTGATTTGTTTCTGGAATGGAATGGGCCAACAAACATCTGAGGAGTGTCTCCCGTAAAACTCAAGAAAATCACTTCAGAATCAAGAAGATAAGTGTCTCACTTTGTTCATAAGGAAGCACTTTGACCACATGGCCAAAACTGGGCAGAATCTAAGGAACAGACAGTCAGGGAGGGGTTCTTTGGCACAATTGTCCAGCAGAGTGTTCTTTGAAATTTTTCAGAAAGTTATACTTTCTCCCACCCATTTCTCCCACTTCTCCCACCCCCCTTTCCTAATGACAAAATAGCTTTATTCTTAGATACAGAGTATATGTCAAAAATTTTCATTAAGTTAGTGTCTGAGGTTGCCCTGTGGAGGGCAGGATCAGCCCCCCCCCGCCCAAACTTCTGAAAAAAAAAATGGGTTCTGATATCCAGACTGATGATGATACCACAAATGAATCAAGAGGATATGAAAAGGTCTGTTACTCACATGATGAGGCTTTGAGGAAAGAGCAGGAGCAAGTATCCAAGCTAGTCTGAAATGACTTGAGTGAAGGGAACAGTGACTGGCTTTGGTTTTTATTGTGGTTGGGGTGGGGCCAGAGAAAGGTTTCCATGTACAGGCTGGGATTTGCATGGTTTGAACTTCCCGTCCAGTACCAAGGGAAGGGGTGTACACACTTTCTCTTCAGCTTGCCCAGATGTGAAGCAAAAGGGAGAGAGAAAGGTAGAGGTTGAAAGTTGTCAGTGGTCAAACATCAAAAATGGAGGCAGACTCTTTATTCCAGTTAAGCTAAGTTGTGGGGCTACACTTTCTTTGCCCATTTCCTGTGCAAAAGACAAAATATCTTTCTTGGGAGATAGAGTATGTTTCAGATTGGTAGACTGCAATGATTTTTATTTGCACAACAAAATAAAGATCTTCCCAAATTCATAGGGAGTCTTATTTCCTTCTACCCACATTACTTTCTAACCTACATTGTTCCATTTGGACCATAAGAACATTTCTTTATTTATGTATGTATTTGTTCATTTCCAAAAACACCTATTTCCTGAACACCTCTGTCCTCAGGAAGGTGCTGGCATCAGGAGAGACCAGGAAGGCATGAAGATGAGTGAGAAGCTCTCAGTACAGTTGAGGGAGACCGATGTGGAAATATCATCACAACACAGTGTGACACATTCTTTGGGGGCACAGAACCCTGCCACTGACTTCCTGATGTAGTCAGTGATGACATGACATCTGGGCTGGGTCTCCTGGAGCAGGCGATTTCTCCAGGTGGAGAAGGAGAAGGACATCCCGGTCATGCACAGGCACAGAGGCGTGGAGGAGCGATGCATGGCAGGGAGGATGCGTTGACAGAGGCCCCTGGGCCACAGGGTTTAGAAAAGCACTAACGTTAGGGCTGGCCCTGGTGCTTGACAAATAGGACCTCAGTTGGTCCTCACAGCCAGTCTGCAAGAGAGTAGGAAGCAACCTCAAGAGTCAATGCACTTCCAGGCCTTCCTGTTCCAATCACAGCCTAGAAGGTCCTCTGACTTGTCATTCCTGGAATTCTTCAACTCATTTCTGGCTTTATCCTTGGTCCATTCACTTCTCCCCACTTACCTTTGGAGGTGAGTCCCTCCCTCCTTAATCTTTGGGTTCCTGCCTCTTAAACATCCGTGGGGAAGGAGGAGGGTTGAGACCAGCTGTGAGATACAGGTGTGGCCAGCTGCAGAAGAGGCAGACAAGAGTGGAGGGGAGCCCCTGTGGGGTATCCTAGGGGAGTTCTGCAGACCAGCATGGTGGCAACTGAGCTCCTGGTGAACCAATCATAACCTGCCACTGCAAACAACACCCCTTGAAAGCTTGTGGGGGTGCCTTCCCAAGGTGGGGAGCCTGCCTTACAACCAGTCAAAGTTTGTGAATCAACAGATTGGGATTTTTAAAAGCACACAGAGCCCTTTGCTGCATTAACAGCACTGGACATGTCTACCCAGTCAAAAGAAAGTATAGTCTTTCACAATCTATGATGGCCTATTTTCATACTTTTCTATAGAACACATTCATTCAGTCTTGAATATGTCTCTCAGCATACTTCTCTGCTTTGGCTCTCTGGTCGTCTTATCAATTACCATATACATGTCTCAATAAGAATATGTAAGAACTGGAGCTGGACAGAAAAATCTTCTAGATTCTATTAGAATTGTCAGAAAACCCATCACTTGGATCCTCTTAAACACTTTGATCATTGACTAGCCATGTGCCCACTACAGAAACAGCTCAAAGCTTTCTCAGTCCTTTGGACATCAGTTGTTCTCTGAATCTGCAGAACCAGCCACACTTGGTGCTGGCAAAGTGCAAGGTGTCCAAGCCCTGCAGGCTTCACATGAGGAGCGTCTCCACAAATCCTGCATCACAGGTGGACGGCCAGAGGAACCAGGACCAGTCATCACTGCTGACGCTCCTGGAGTGCCGTCCCCCAGGCCCATTCTGAACGCCCACTCTGGCCAGTAGACACTGCATTTTCTTCTCCGAGGTCGCGCGTCCCGTAGCCACTCAGGAAAAAGTTACTGAGTGACTTGTGACTGAAGTACCTTTTTAAAGCCTTTTAAAAGAAAAGAAAAGGAAAAGAGAATGGCTCTTCTCTGGGTAAAACTTTTGTCATCTTTCCATTTGTTTAACTGAGAAAGAATACAGCACAATGAGATAAAAATGTCCTAAACCTTTTGGGAGAATTGTTCTGTGTGGTTTTGTAATATTGCCTGTTGTCCCCTCCAGATGACACCCTCTGACTAAAGTGGCTGGATTAAGGCAGCCTTGATTCTGTCAAGTCTGGTGGTGTTCCGAATGCATATGAAACACTCGCTGTGCCTTATGCAATGTTTAGAGAAAATAGAAATCATCCAAATCAGCATTTTTCAGATGTGTTTTTCAGAACCAGGAAGAGAATACAAGAGATCAGCAATTTTCTTCCTCAAGTTGCAATATAGGGAAAAAGAAAACATGTAGCCAGATTCAGAGAATTCCTATAGGAAGGAAACCTGCAGACTTTTTTTAACCCCTTCATTTCCCAAACTGTTTGACTGCAGTACTCTTACCTTTGTGGAATACCACATGCCATGTGGGTTAGTGACCTGCTGCGACAGGGAGCCCCAACAATACAGGGAGTCAAACAATACACTTATTTCTGTCTCTTGGAATAGTGCAGGGTAGGCAGGAAGCCTGCTCTGCATTCAGGATTCCCCGGCTTCTTCCGTGTGGGTTTCACGCCATCCCCTACAACATCATCTTTGTCCGTATGGTCAAAACTCGGTCATAGGCCTATAGTTAATATCATGTATTGTATACTTGGAAGTTGCTGAGACTAGATCTTAAGTGTTCTTGCCACAAAAAAAAAAAAAAAGAAAAAAGAAAAATTATGTCAGGTGATGGCAGTATTAATTAATTTGATATTGGTAACCATTTCACAATGTGTATGTATATCACATCATAGCATTGTGCCCTTTAGAGATATACAATTATATTAGTCAGTCATTCCTCAATAAGCTTGGAATAAGGAAGAAACATGTAGTTCTATGAAAAACAACCAATCCCCAATCCCTCCCCTCAAAAGACTGTGTCACAGGCATATCTGCCTTCCAGTTCATAGGTAGAGAAGAAATTGAAGGATCGCCCATGCAAAATTTTAAGACTCAGCCTGGAAGTAGCACACATCACCTTCTCTCATATTCTATAGGTGAAAACTTTGTCATGGGGTAACTCCTAGCTTCAAGGAGGGGTAGGAATTATGTTCCTGATAATGGAAGCCATTTCCCAGCTACCAGTCCATTAATATGTGTCATGGCCCCCCAACCAGCCTGCGGGGAAACAGGGAAGAGTCCAGGTCTTATCTCTTGGTCCGCAGTTCTCATTGCCACACCAGCATTTCTGTACTCAGCCCACATATATGGAGTACTCCTGTATGCCAAGCTCCATGTCAGAGTATAAGGATGGAAAGTTTTATAAAACAGTCTCCTAATTACATATTTGGTCTTTATAAGTGAATAAACTTTCAGGTATGTCTTTAATAGTCCTATCTTATAGCTTTGCATCATACATATTCCTGATGAACAAATACATACAACGAGCAGAGATTCCTTAAATAGACCCCCAATGCATTTGAAAAGTGAATGTATGAAAAAGACATTAAAAATTAGAAGTGAAAAAAAGTGCATTAAGATGGGCATTGGGTTCACCAAGGATATATATTTAAAAAAGAACATATAAAACATGAGGAACTGCTTATGTAAGACTCTAAAGCTGACGACCATATTTTCTTCCAGTTGAAGCAGGAAAGCCCAGATGACCCCATCCAGCGTGGAGAGCCTCTACGTATGTACCTGTTGGTAGTGGACCAATCAAAGACTGACAAATGTATTTGAAAGCCAATCATAACACTTTTCTCACTTCCAAATATCCCACCGTACAAGAACCAGAAAATCTCACCTTAAGACATTCTTACCAAAGACTGTTTTAAGAGTTCCTCCTTTCGATATGTGAAGCTCACTGTCCTTTGAACCCCCTTCCAGTCTCTCCTGAAATAAAAGGTGATAGTAGTGACTCCCTTAGAATAGTAAGCTTTGACTAAACAGCCTCTGATTGGAAGTTGCTGAGACTAGATCTCAAGTGTTCTTAAGTGTATAGGTGGTCTTTGTTCATTTGACAAGATAATTATAGGTTGGTCAAATAGTGAATTAAAAGAAAAAGAAATTGTGGGGCGCCTGGGTGGCTCAGTTGTTAAGCATCTGCCTTTGGCTCAGGGCGTGATCCCAGAGTCCTGAGATCCAGCCCCACATCAGGCTCCTCCGCTGGGAGCCTGCCTCTTCCTCTCCCACTCCCCCTGCTTGTGTTCCCTTTCTCGCTGGCTGTCTCTCTCTCTCTGTCAAATAAATAAATAAAATCTTAAAAAAAAAAAAAGAAAAGAAAAAGAAATTGTGAACATTCTGGGGGGGAAAAACATATTTTAAAGAATAACTTTGGAATGGGAGGAATCTTTAGGTAAAACAGAAAATCCAGAAATCAAAAGGAAGATGTTAAAAATTAGGTTAAAGAGGAAGCAAAAAATTTTTGTATAACATATTTTTTTAAAGGCAAAAGATAAATAAATTTTCAAAACATATGAGAGGACTAATTTCCTTGATATACAAAAAACTTTTAAAAGTTAATAAAAATAACTCAATAGGAGAGAATGGACAAAGGAAATAAACACATGAATAGAACACAACACAAATAATATGCAGTAAAAGAAATACAAATAATCAATAAATATATAAAAATATATCCCCACACATAATGAAAGAGATACAAAAAAAACAAGATAATTAAAAAAATCTATATTAGAGTGTCAAATATTTATTTATTTATTTATTTAGAATGTCAAATATTTATTTTTTTAATGGTTTAGAGAGGGAGAGAGAATGAGAGAGAGAATATCTTTTTTTTAAAAGTGTTTTTTGTGTTTTTAAAAACGATTTTATTTATTTATTTGTTTATTTATTTATTTGAGAGAGAGAGAACGTGCAGGGGTAGATAGGGGAGAAGGAGAAGCAGGCTCCCCAATGAGCAGAGAGCCTGACGCAGGACTCGATCCCAGGATCCTGAGATCATGGCCTGAGCCGAAGGCAGACGTTTAACTGACTGAGCCACTCAGGTACCCCTGGAATATAAAATATTTAAATGTTGGACAGTATCCGATATTCGTGAGGGTATAGGGAAACAGGTAGTCTTATATCATGTTAATTTTGTGCTCTTTATTTTTCCCACCTTTAAAAAAAATCACCCAAAGTCCGTAGTTTATATTAGAGTTCACTCTTTGTGTTGTACATTCTATGGGTTTTGACAAATGCGTAATAGCTATCCACCATTATAATATTTCTTACTATTTAATTTTAGCCATTCTAGTTGGTGTGTAGTGATATCTCATTGGTGGTTTCAATTTGCTTTTTCCCTTATGGCTAATAATGTTGAACATCTTTATATGTGTTTATTTGCCATCCATATATCTTGATTTTACGAAATATTTTTCATGTCTGTCACCCACTTTCTAATTGGATTTTTTTTGTTTAATTTTGAGAGTTCTTTATATAATCTAGGTAAAAATCCTTTGTCAGATATATGGTTTGCAAATATTTTGTCCTAGTTTGTAGCTTGCTTTTTAATCCTCTGAACAGGGTCTTTTACGAGCAAAAGTTCTCATTTTGGTAGAATCTCAGTTTCCATTGTTTTCTTTATTGGATCAGGCCTTTGGTGTCATCTGTAAAACCTCTTTCTCCAGCTCTCCTTCCCTGTATTAGTTTCCCAGGGTGGCCATAACAAATCACCACAAACTTGGTGACTCAAGGAAGAGAAAATTATTTTCACCTCCTACTATGGCAGAATATTCACTAATTATTTTTATGTATGTCATTTCCTGTCACCTCTCGAACTATAACAATTATTCTTAAGTTTGTTCCCCTTTTTTGGCTATTAGCTTTGTTTTCTTGGGTGTAAATTCTTCTATTTGTTGAAGTTGTGGTCTATGTCAGATTATGTCTATTGGTACTTAGCCCCATACCCACTTTTAGATAATCCCCTTTATTCCTGAAGCTGTGTGTGAAATGACGTATCCTCCCCTGCTGGATGAACTCCAGTAAGATTCTGCAAAGGGGAGACAGTTGTGTAAGATTGAAAGGGGTAAAAGGGAGAAGCTATTGTGTTTCTGGCCATGTCACTGGCAGTGTCAGCGGCCCTGGCTGCTGTTCAGTACAGTCGTGGGGCCTCTAGCAGTACAGACACTGAGTGTAGGCTTACAGGCTATGGCCCAGTGACAGAGGCTGCTTCCTGATCTCTGGGCAACACCATCTCCTTTCCTTTGCTTCCCCAGCATTTCCAAAATTATTGTGGGAAATTCTTTGACTAAAACTATATTTGATACCCGGTGTGGTCCCAGGACACAGGTTCTCAAAGATATGAATCTAGGATTGCTTATCGGAACTGGTCTCCTTGCCAATGGAAGTGCATTACTCTTAGTCCAAAGCATGAGTGGCAAAACAGATACTTAAATTAGAATCTGAGGTTGCCCTGGATGAAGTGCAAGTATAGCCAAGTCTTTGTCCTTTTATAGCCAAGAATTGTTTCCTTTCTTGCCATTTGTAGGGATTTGGGGATGGAGCAGAAGGCTGCAGTATGTGCTTACTCTGCTGTCTTGCTCTAATATTCTGGATTATTTCAAAACATAGTGATAATGCATCATTATTTCAATTAAGATTATGTTTTAAAAATCACAATCAAGCAAAAATATATGGCAATATTTAGCCATACTTATGGCAAACTTAGTCATGTGGCCTGCTGTTTTAATATCCCAATTCACCTGCTGAAAGGGGATTGAACTGCAGCCATCATACCCTGGAGGAAATAATCACATTTATTTGATTGTTTTGCTCTAGGTAGTAACAGTTCCGTCCTGGGAAAAAGACTAGCCTCAAGGCCTTCCTGACTGACTGCGTTTCAGTTACAGTCTTTAAGCCAGTAGGCCACAGAATTGCCTCTTTCCACACGGTGGCCTTTGTGGCGGTTGGCAGATTTCCCTGAGGTCTCAAAATGACAGACTTTCACAACGTCACTGGCTGACAACCAGACCCAGCCCAGTCTTGGTGTGTTTTTGGGGCTAAAGTCAATCCACCTTGTGCAACAGTTAAAGCCTGCTGTAACCAGCTGCGTTCCCATATAGTTGGGAGAAAATACTTTTTTTTTTGCCAACCCCAAAGCTACGCTGGAGTGCAAACGTGAATCTTAGGGTCTCCTAGTCCATCAGGAGAAGTGCGAGTTATGAAGTATTAGAAAGCATACCAGTTTTGTAGTCAGATCTGGGTTCAAATCTTAGATCTGTGCCTCGGACAAGTCACTCAACCTCACTGAACTCCAGATGCTTTATTTGTAAAATACAAGACAGCCATTGCTATCTTCAAGAGGATATTAAATACGATCAGGGGATACAACACTGAACACACAAAGCGCCTGTTCTCATGGAGTTCCCATCACATTAAGGAGAGATAGATAGTAATACAAACCAAAGTAAATAAGAAAATGCCACAATAAAAACAGAACAATGATGTAATTGAGGGTAGCTCTGGTTTCTCTGTGTTTTCTCCTTGGTCCGACCTACCTGGGAAACTATAGTAAACCTTATTTTCCCCGGCCCCTTATCTAAGGCAGTGGGCCCTTGGAAAGAGATTCATGACTCCAATTTCAAAGGACTAATGTGACTTCTCTAGAAAATGTGCGTATCAGCCGAAGCCGAAGGCCTTAGATCAGACTTTTACTTTACTTTGCTGTGGACTCTTAGGCTCTGCGTGGCCAGCAGAGGCGGTGTTCAGGGGCGGGCACACGGGCCCAGCCTCTGCCTGAGAACACTCTGTTTCTGAACGTCTTACAGAAGTTGTAGCTGGGATCTTGAGCCCTTGCTGGGGTCATGATTGAATGCCTCAGAATTCGTGGCTTGCAGGAACCAGATCTGATCCTGTGTTTCAAAAATAGAACATGGGTTTGCCAAGAAAGAATCCAAGGTATGAAAGTTGCCATTTCAAGCCTAAGCCTTCTAGGAACACCTACATGGGAGGCAGCCGCTGGTCCTCCAGGCCGCTCCCAGCCCAGAGCTGGGTTCCCCAATAGGTAGAGTAGGCAATACTCTTAAAGGACTGGCAAAACGAGCGCTCACATACCCACAAAAAGTTCATTTTCAAAACCTTATTCAGAATTTTGGAATCCCAAAATCTTGAGATGGTATTCCAATATCACATTTTATGGAAGTTCTCTGCTATGTCGAATTTGAATTCCATAGGGTTAGGAGCTCCATAAATTTTTGGAATGCAGGGCCCCTAAAGGTCTTACTCTGGCCCTGCCCCATGCCACCCCAGGAACTTCCTTTCACCTCAGTTCTCAGAATTAACACACAAAGACTTCCCCAAATTTGGGGTCCAGGCGAGAGAGCCGAGAAAGTGTTCTATTTCCTGTTTTATTGCCGCCCCTCTGACTAGTCCCCCTTCTGAAGTGCTCTGTCGGGACCCCACAATCTCGCACTTTGTCGTGCACAGCGAGCAGGAGTGTGGTGGTGGCAATCGGTGTCGCTGTCTTATTAGGGCAAATCTATGGGGAAAGAGGGGTCTCCTGAACCACTGGACAATTCGTTTTACAGGAGGAAGCTTCGCCCTCTGATGCAGAGATGGCTTGTTTTTCTTTTTCTGGGCTTCACCCTTGCCCCATCTTCTCTTGCTATTGTAGGAAGCAAACATATGAGCCAAGAGAATGTGAGTGCCGTGACTGAGGGTCCACTCAACTTCCTAAGCCCAAGGGGGGTTGCAGCAGGTTCCCCAGAGTGGAGACCTGAAGCAATTGCCAGGGGAGGGTGCCCGCCCACTGGCCTCTGGCCCTCACAGGGTTGGCCAATGGGAAGGGACAACTGTGGGGTGGGGACTGCCTGCCCCCCTTGAGTACCAGGCTGCTGAGGCTGGATCATCTCCTCATTTCCATCCTGACTGCAGTTTGTCTGATTCTACACCTGAGGGTAAGAACAAGTCGATTACAGTTCCAGGCTGGGGGTGGGGGTGGCTGCCTTGCAATGGAGCCTCTGGCTGGGGTTTGCCCAGGCTCTCTTGTCATAGAGGGTACAGGTGGGTACAGGCAAAACTCTGGCCAGGGCAGCACTGGTGGAAGCAGACAGGCCTTGGGCTTCTTCCTTGATTCTCCCACAGCTTGAAGAGAAAAGGGGCTGTTCCTATGATCAAAATGCCTGGGGCCATCTTGAATTTTGCCCAATTCACTCTGTGGCGAGAGGTCTACCCAGAGAAAAGACTGGGATCAATGAGGAGGGAGGGATGGCCCAGTGATAGAGTTCAATTAAATAAGAAGAGAAGGAAATAATTCACTTCTCAGCTTGACTGGGTAGGCAAAGAAAGAAGCACGTGGAAAGGCAGCTTGGGGAAAACCTGAGCTCTGACCTCAGGCTGAGTCTAGAACTTAGCTCCACCACTTGATTCTTCTCAGCAAATATTGATTGAGCAGATTCTGTAAGGCCAGACACTGGGTAGAGTTAGTGAGATACAAAGATGAGTGAGACATAATCGTTGTCTGGATTGAGGGAATCTGTAAATACGGGGATATCTACACAGATGTGGGGGTATTTCACAGGATGATTGAGACATTCAAATGAGATAAAGTGAGCTTGGAATGTACTGAAAACTTATGAAAATCTTATTTTTAGATGACATTTTTTGACAGAAACCAATGGGTCTGCCTGGCCTTTGCCAAGCCCAATCCTGCTCGCCCCAGGGAGCACTACACCTGAGGCTTCTGGTTGTTTCCAGTGTAGAGGCAGAGGTCAGAGTGGGAAGGATTTTAGAGATCAGTCCAGCCCTCCTGTGTCAGCGGGTGTGGGTCCCTGGTGTGGAGAGGTTCTGGTTTTCAGATCAAGCTTCATCGGGGACGCAGCCATCTCACTCCTGGTGACTCCCTCCAAAGGCGGTAAGGTGGGTTCCTCTGGATGAGGTGGGGGAGCAGGGGAGCCCTTTATGCTCGTAGAATATGCCCAAAGGAGCATGGGAGTGTCAGCTTTGTTCTTGAGGCAGAGAACTGGAAGCAGCTTAATTGGCAGTCCTTGCTGCCTCCCTCCCTGAGTTCTGGAGGAGTTGTAAAGAGAGACACGGGACTGGCTTCTTGTCCTTTCTAAGGTAGTTCCAGGGATAAACTTTCCACTGACTCCATGTCAAGACAGGAGATTAGTGGCCCCGCTTGGGGGAGGGCAGGAAGTCGAAGCTTTGGAGAGTAGAAGTTTTCAATCAGGAATTTTTTCATCTGAAGAGAGACTGATGTAAAATGCATTAGAGGACTGTTCTGCTTTGCTAGTTCCTTGAGAATCTATGCATGTGTGTGTACGTGCATGTGTGTGCATGCATGCGTGCGTGTGTTGGGCATGGGACGCGGGCAGCTCTCCTAGGGTTGAGTGAAGGTTTTCAGGTAATCCTCCCGGGAGCCAGCCAGAGTTGAGTAGATTCCTGACCCTGTCATTCATCATTAGGCTGTACCATGTGAAATTGCCAGTATTCTACCATTTTAACCTTTACAAATGGCAATTTCATCGAACCCAAAAAGTTGCATGATCTTTCTTCTCCTTTTTTTTTCCCCTTTCCAGCCACTCAGCACTTCTACTAAGAGTTGCGTGATCTTAAGCCAGTATCTTGGTCTCTTCAAGTCTCAGAATCTTCTCTACAGTGGAATCAAGAGCAGGGCTATGGGGAAGGTTACATGAAATAACATTTCAAAGTGCCTTATGCAATCTCTACTCCAAAGCACCCTTGCCAATTTCAAAGTGTTCCTACGTCCCTCATGTGATCACATTTAGCGGATTAGGAAGTTGAGTCTGAGAAGGCTTTTTAGAGGCCGTGTAATGTGATGGGAAGCTTACTGGTTTGAAAGTCAGACCAGGAATGCCTCAGGGATCATGCTCTTAATCGCTCACTTTTCCCATCTTTAAAGTTGGGATTATTTTCCTTGCTTCATGGAGTTCTTGTAAAGATTAAAATAAGTAATAGATAAAATAAATAATGGGTAAAAGCTCCTCGTGTGGGAGCTGGCCTCTATGAGGTTCTAATAAATGCATCCTTTTCCTTCCCTTTAACCTCCTGCTTGTAAAAGCAGGACAGAGGTGAGACGGCGTATGGGGTCCATTCCAGCTCTCAGGGACTTAGTGATCTGTGCTTTAGTGCCCTTTCCTGCTGGAAGAGTTGGCACCAGATCTGGTGACTCTTTCCCCACCTAATGCTCTGTTTCCTCCCAGTCCCAAAGGAGACCCCATCCTGCATTTCACAAGATTCTGCTGTTGTTACTGAAATTCCAGCAGGTCAAAGTGGATTTTCTCATGTATATTAACATATGAAAATAAGAGGTCATAATACGGCCCTTTAGGATCCAGAGAACATCATGACCAACCTCTCATACAGTTTTACAAATGGACGGATCCCTGCCTATACACAGTGTACCATGAAAGCCAGTGCAGTAGAAAGAATTCGGCTTTGGATTTTAAATTGCACCCCTGCACTCCTTTCCTTGTTATGCATGGGCAGAAGTTACTAACCCTCCCTGGTCCTGGGATTGCTCTTGTGGGAGTTGAGTCCCACCTCCTGGAGTAGTAGGGGTGAAATGAGATGAGAGGGCAGGTGGATGTAGAGTGGGGGTCTGTAGCCGGTGGTCCATAAATGTTTGCTCATTTCCCTTCCCTTCCCTTATATGTGTGGAAGTTTATAAAATACTTCATACTTTTAGTCAATTGAGTCTCACAATAAGATTGTGACATAGGCTAGGTAAGGATTAATATCATTAGCAATCACGTTTGCGGGCGAAGAGCAGGAGATCCGGGAGTGAGGTGGGGGCGCGTAAGTCACCCAGCGTGTTCATGGTGGAGCCTAGAGCCAGGGAACCTGCATCCTAATCCGGAGGGCTTCCCAAGCTATTTCCCTTATGGCCCTCATCCCATGGAGTGGAAGATGAAAAGACAGATGTGTGATCCTGATGCTTTTTTTTTCCTCCTCTGAACTATGCCTGAGAGTCCATTTCGGGGCTTTGGAAGACCAGAATTTGATCTCCAGCTTTTCCACATTTAAAAGCTCTAGGAACCGGGGGCCCGGGTGGCACAGTCAGTTAAGCGTCTGCCTTTGGCTCGGGTCGTGATCCCAGAGTCCTGGGATTGAGTCCCACATTGGGCTCCCAGCTCAGCGGGGAGTCTACTTCTCCCTCTGCCCCTCCCCCTGCGTGTTCTTTTTCTCCCCTTCACAAAAATAAATAAGTAAAAATATTGAAAAAAATAAAAGCTCTAGGATCTTGGACAAGTCACATAACTTTCCTCCTCTCTAAAATGGGTACAGTCAGAGCTAACATTCGTTAAGCACTGACATGGGCCATGCACTGTTCTAAGTACTTTATACGGATTGTGCCACTTAATCCTCCAACAAATGTTTGACTGACGCGTGTTACAGGTAAGAACAAATTATTCTCATCCAAGCACCAAGACCATAGAGCCTGTGATCCTGTTCTGCTCCCCACTGTCTCTCAGAATGGTTGTGAGGATGAAATGAGACATTAGTGAGGTAAGGACTTTACAAATGGAGTTCTGCAAAAACAGAATTGTGAGCAGAACTTGGGGTTTAGCTTCATGTTCCATATAAAATTTTCATTATAGACACCATTGAGTCTTAGTTTACAGTTTTGTTTAATAATGTTTTCTCCTGTAGAAGTCTTTCCAAAGAAAAGTGTGACAATTGCCCTATCTAAACAAAGAGCCCAGATAATTTTGGAAGACTTTTTATTTTTATTTATTATTTTTTTAAGATTTTATTTATTTATTCGACAGAGACAGAGACAGCCAGTGAGAGAGGGAACACAAACAGGGGGAGTGGGAGAGGAAGAAGCAGGCTCATAGAGGAAGAGCCTGATGTGGGGCTCGATCCCGTAACGCCGGGATCACGCCCTGAGCCGAAGGCAGACGCTTAACCGCTGTGCCACCTAGGCGCCCCGACTTTTTTTTTTTTAAAGTGGCATCTCCTCACTGACCTTCATTTGTTATCCATTGCTGATTTTTCCACCCAAAACTAGGTGTACCCATCTTCCCGCCACCCCTCTTCTCAGTACCTCCACCCATGCCACTGTCATGAAACCCAGACTGGTTGTCCCTGCCATTGGAGAAATCCATCCATAATACTGAAGTGTTGAGGACAGAATGCCTTCCCTTGGGCTGGGAGAAGAGAATTTTGACTTTGAAAAGAGGAGGAGGAGCCACAGAACTCCAGAGACCTTCTGACTTCACACTCTCCCCAACAGTTTGGAGAAAGCCCCCAATCTATCTTTGGGTTCCTCTGTAGTTGCCCCCACCAGTTCTCATGTTCTGGACTCTCTCTTCCTATCTCCCTGTGGAAAAGAGCACAGCCTCATAGATTCTGCCCTCCTCATTAAGGGGGGGAAAGCAAGCACACAACCTCTCAGAGATCTTCTCGGGACTTGTAATGCTAACCCTAGATGGAGAAAGGAGGAAGGTGAAAAATAGTGAGAAACTGAATGCATATGAAGTCTTAAAAGCCTCAGAACAAGTATTCTTCCTAAATACGAAAGGGGCTTGGCTGGTTTCCCCTCCTTGGCTTCTAATTTAACTTACCTCTTTCTTTTTATTTTGGGACAAGCCAAGCCTAGGCTGTGCGTCATTTCCAGCCGTCTTTGACTGCACCCGCCTGAGCCCTTGAAATCCAGTAGAGGGCGACAAAGGTACATGTAGATGGTAAGAGGAGCCTTGGCTAGAGGTTCACCACCATCAAGGGGCAGCACCTGTTGCTCTATGACCTCTCTCCCCCCTTCTCTCTAAGTCTATCTAATTTTCAATTCTCACTTTACTTATAAGATCATATTCAAACTTGATATTTACTAAATGATGCAGCAGCTCAATAGAGAGGGGAGGGATTAACTAAAGGTGTCTTCAAACAGCTAGTCTTGAAATAGAAACCATCTGAGTATTTTAGATCACAGTTTATGCCAAAACAAAATATCAAAGATGAACTAAAGAATGAAATTTAAAACATATCAAACAATAGAAGACAATAAAATAGACTATTTACCAAGAGCTAGAAGGGCTAAGAACTGTTTAAAACTTAGAAACAGAAAAATAGCAACAGAGTTGACTGTAAAAACGAAAACTCTGTCACGTAAAAATCAGGGTAAACAAAAGAATAATCTACAGAATAATCACCAGAGAAAATAGTCATGGCATTTATGATGAAGTTTCCGTATAAAGGAAACATCACACAAATTGATTCAAAAGTACTTTGTGTCCCTAATAAATTAAGTGACAAAACCACTAATGGATGTATCATGAATGAGGAAATTAAGTTAGGAAATAGGCTTTTAATAAAATGTACAACTCACTATTGATCAAAATAGCAAGGTGCCATTTCTTTTGTTCACTAAACTAACAACAGCAAAAATAGGTTTTTAAAATTTTGCTGGTGAGAGTAGCTAATAGAGCCTCTTACACACACTAACACACTACCTAGCAACAGTGTAACAAACTGCAGTTTGGAAATACACATCCAGACCCTTAAAAATGTTGCTACATTTGGCCCAGTAATTTTACTTCTGGGAATATGTCGTAACAAAATATAACTTGGGGATAAGCTATATAACTAAGGATATTAGTTAAAGATTTTAAAATAATACTTGAAAGTGGAAGTAAGCTAAAAGTTCAACACAATAGAAATGGTCAAGTGTACCCACTTGATGAACGGGCACACACACATTTAAAATAGTGATCGTGACAACTAGAAAGTGACAAGGCAAAAATGGGGGGGATAATTCTATGCAAAGTGTGTTTTTCATTATGTTTAAAAATAAACAGAGGAAGCCTTAGGACTGGGGATCCTTTTGTTTTCTGTAGTTTACAAAGTGTTTATGTTACTGATTTTATTGACTACATGTGCGTGTATGTCTGTATCTATAACTACATCTCTCTCTATATCTGAAACATGAACATATATGAATGAACGAATGAATGAATGAATGATGAGTTGGTTGTGTCTCATGGAGAGGGCACTATAGAGCCCAGGTGATGGGGCACAGAGGCGGGATTCTAGCCACCATGCACATCGTGTGTGTGTGGGGGGGTAAAATCCCCAGTCAGAGGTTTTTCCTGCATCACAGAGGAGCTGTCTCCTGAAGCCAAACCCAATTCTGGAGACTTTGTACAACTCTGAAAGACAAACAAACTGATGGAAAATCGTGAATCTTTGGAGTAAAAAAACACACATGAACTGTGTTTAACTTAAAATCAGGTTCATGGGATTAAGCATCTTTTAAATGCCGCAGAAGGTTTTAGCAATGCCTGTGATCCAGGATCCTAGGACTTATTCCCCTTTCTGTGATGTTTTCTCTCAACTCCCTGGTGACAGAGGGTTGGGGAGACTAAGACCCTGGCTATCAGAGCTGGGGGACCAAGATCACCCTAATATCAGAGGCAGAAGCTGGGAGGGGACCCGTATATACATAAAGGACCATCTTCTGGGAGGGGGATATGGAGGAACAGTTCTGAGGCAGGATGTCCTTGGCCACCTGTGCCACTTGAGCTTTTTCCTGGGGCTCCCAGAATACATATTTCAAATACACTCCCTTCTCCATCCTTCTTCCCCTCTTCCTTTCTTCTTTCCTTCCTCCCTCCTTCTCTCCTCTCTCTGGCTCTCTTGCTCTTTCTTTTCTTCCTTAGAAAGATATTTATTTGGTCCCTACTCTGTGCTGTAGTATGTTAGGCTTTGCCCCCTGTACTTGTAGTTTAAGGGGGGAATGAATGAGCAAATCAGGAATTATAGGATAGTGCAAGACGTGCAACGCTAGAGGTAAGCAAGGGCACTGGGGGTGCGCAGAGGAGGAACCAACAACTCAGACTGGAGAGGGAGGACTTCCTGAAAGAGAAGACATCCCAACGCTGTTCTGAAGGCTGCGGAGGGATCAGGCAGGTGATGAGGTGCGGTGAAGGGTGGCCCAGGCAGAGGGTCAGCCGCAAAGTGTCATCCTGATGAGACGGTGTGTCTCTGGTTGTCTGATTAACTCAGGAAGAGGCTGTGTGTGTGTGTGCATTGTGCAAGTGTGTGTATATGTGTGTGCATCCATGTGTATGTATGTATGCATGTGTGTGTACATGTGTGTGAGCCTATGCAATAAACCAAATGGTCTAACGTGTGAGTCAAGAGATGGGGACAGGAAGAAAGAGAATGAAAGAGAGAGAGGAGGAGGAACAAAGAAATGAGGGAGGGAAGTAGAGAAGAACGAAGGAGCCAGAGAGAGAGAGAAGTTGTTTAGAATTGAAGAGGATGACTTGAGTCATCATCCTTGGAAAACTCAAGGGGTAGATTCTTGACAAATGCACTCTCAGAACTTGGTCCAAGGAGCCTGGTCCTGTGCTCAGATAAGAGGCAGTTGGAAGAG
>NW_024426552.1:77021174-77074305 GCF_017311325.1 Ursus maritimus | reverse complement strand
GTTGTCCTGCCCTCACTGAACTCACAATCTGTTGAGGAAATGAGATTACACACAAAGAATAATGCTAAATATTGCAAATTTCAGAAAAGAGAGAGATCAAGGTGGTTGGAAATAGTCAGACAAGTCTTCTGGAAGAGGTGAGTGTTGAGAGAGCAGGTCTCAGAAGTGGATGCTGCTGAGATGGCCCGAGTCCAATGTAGGTCTGGACGGAGCGTGCTGTGTGGGGTCCGCTCACGTGGCTGACAATGTGGATCTGGGTTCCAGGGCTCAGGATGCTGTTGCTACGAGCGGTTCTACTGCTACTAGTCCTGCCCACTCACGGCCAGGACGCTGTGACAGAAGGGCCTGGAGTCCGGCTTCCCCTGCCCAAGGGGGCCTGCGCAGGTTGGCTGGCAGGCGTCCCAGGACATCCTGGACACAATGGGACCCCAGGCCGTGATGGCAGAGATGGCACCCCTGGTGAAAAGGGTGAGAAAGGAGATCCAGGTAAGAGCAAGACGTTTGGCTTCCTCCATCGTAGACTTCTCCTGGGTAGAGCAGGGCTTCTGGAACTATACAAGGGCATTAGCTATTGACAAAGGCCTAGACACAGGGAGGAAGCAATTTTTTTTTTCTGTGAACCATAAGTAAACTGAAGTGAATTTTGGGTTGGTCTTCTGGTTGTGAGAATAGGTCATACCTATAAAACCAGTACCCTCAACTCTGCCCTATTGACATCACATTCCCTGTACCCTTTCCCATCCCCGCCTCATCCATCATTCTTCCGTCTGTTCACATTCATGTTTCCCTTCATTTCCACTTAATTCCCATTCTACCCAGTGGCATTCACACTCAGTTCATCCTTGTAGCTCACAGTCCTACTCCTGGGGAGCTCTTGGTGAGTTAAGAAGATAAGTCTAGGGGCGCCTGGGTGGCTCAGTCGTTAAGCGTCTGCCTTCCACTCAGGGCGTGATCCTGGAGTCCTGGGATTGAGCCCCACATCAGGCTCCTCCGCTGGAAGCCTGCTTCTTCCTCTCCCACTCTCCCTGCTTGTGTTCCCTCTCTCGCTGGCTGTCTCTCTCTCTGTCAAATGAATAAATAAAATCTTTATTAAAAAAATAAAGTAACTTAAAAAAAAAGAAGATAAGTCTAAAGCACAAGGCTGTTAAGGATTACTACAAGAAAGTCGATTCCAAATATGCCAAACTGAATATGGACAAATGCCCAACGTATGGAACAGAGAGAAATGTTCTCCATGAAGAACTGGATTAACAATGAAGGCTTTAAAGAGGAGGCGGGGCTTGAGTCAGGCCTTGAAGGATGGGCAGACAGAATAAAGGAGGGAGGGCATCCCGCACAGAGGGTATAGAAGAGCAAAAGTATGGTTGGTCGAGCTAGCATATAAAGGGTTGGCAGGATGGAGGGTCTGTGATGGAGACATAGGAAATAAGGTTGGAGATGAATTTATGGAAGCCTGCTGGGGGATGTAGAAGGAGAAGGTATAATTCACCTCTTTGAGGGCTCCCTTTGGTTCTTTGCTCTGTAAGTCAGGCAGGTTGTGGGTGAGGGTCACAGGGACAGTGTTTTAGGTTAGAACTAACCAAGGCAGGAGTTCTGTTCTTTATGGTCACTGAGGTCTTCTAATTCTCTAGGTCTCGTAGGTCCTAAGGGTGACACTGGTGAAACCGGAGTAACTGGGGTTGAAGGTCCCCGAGGCTTTCCAGGCATCCCGGGCAGGAAAGGAGAACCTGGAGAGAGTGCCTATGTGTACCGGTCAGCATTCAGTGTGGGATTGGAGAGCCGAGTCACTGTCCCCAATGTTCCCATTCGCTTTACCAAAATCTTCTACAATCTGCAAAACCACTATGATGGCACCACTGGAAAATTCCACTGCAACATTCCTGGACTGTACTACTTCTCCTACCACATCACGGTCTACTTGAAGGATGTCAAGGTCAGCCTCTACAAGAAAGACAAGGCTATGCTCTTCACCTATGACCAGTACCAGGAGAAGAATGTGGACCAGGCCTCTGGCTCTGTGCTCCTCCATCTGGAAGTGGGCGATCAAGTCTGGCTCCAGGTGTATGGGGATGGGAACTCTTATGGGCTCTATGCAGATAACGTCCATGACTCCACCTTTACAGGCTTTCTTCTCTACCATGACACCAACTGATCACAACTAACTTCAAGCCTCCACCAGGTCAAACAACCCAAAAGTGAAAGAACAGTCCACAGGTGTTCAGTGGAGTTAAGAGAGTCATTTTGTGATCTAGTTGGAGGGCTCTGAACATTTTTCATTCATTTACTCATTCATTCATCAAGTATCTTTTCAAAAAAATTGTATTCTATGTTCCCTTTCCTGAAGAAGACATGGCCCCTGGCCTCAAGGGTCTCTTATGTAGTAGTAATGAAAGGTTAATAATATTTCTGGGGGTGCTTCACATATACGGTGAGACAGAGAACTACCAGGAAGTATTTGACAGTGCTATTCTGTTTCCACTGTTTTTCTTCATGTTCATGCCAATCCTGGGAGGTACACAGGAAAGATATTATTCTCATCACTTTATGCTTGGGTCCTGAGCCTGAGAGAGTTAGGTGAATGCCTAAGCTCACACAGGTATTAAGTGAGAGTTCAAAGTCAAACCCAGGTCTGTAGACCTTTCTCCACTAAACCCTGCCCTTTTTTACGAGTACATGGCCTCTTGGGACTGTTGATAGGGGGTCTATCACCCAGGTTAACTGAGGGCCTCTGAGTTGGTCTTCATGGTGAATTAAGCCTTTTCCCAGTAGAGCTCCCTCAGAGAAGGTAATTCTATGACCAGGTCCCATCCCAGCTGGACCACTAATCACTCTGTACTTCTGCTTCTCTGTGTCTTTCCTCATGCTCTTCTCTCCAGCTCAGAAAGCTACATGCTGAAATCCTCCCTGTTCCCCAAAACCACCTAGTCAGGAAGCTTCTCTGACGTGATAGCTCTTTCCCGCAAACCTTCCTCACACACTGTGCCCCTGTGCCCCTCTACATATTACTCTGGATGAGAGTCCTGGGTATAGAAGACATCTTTCTACCAGGCCAGGGACAACTGCCTGAAAAGGACTGTGCCTCCTTCACCTCTGAGTCCCTTTGCTGGTCCTTGATAAATGCCTCATGAAGACCAAGCTCTTGAATCTCACCTCTACCCAGAACGAACCACAGTTTAGTCTCTTCATAAAACTAATCCTTATCTATAAAAACATTTTCATTTTAGGAACTCCCTGAATTTAAGCACTTAATCCTTGTTCCATTGGATAGTTTGAATCTTTTCACACTGAGGTTTGGCATGACTGTGCTTTCCAGAATACTTAAAGAATTTTTCCTGAAGGAGCTGGCAATGCAAAACCCACAAAGGAATTTGGAAACCATTCTTTCCTTGGGTCTGGAAAGACCTGGGCCTTCTGAATCTATTTTTGTTCTTTAAGAATCAAAAAAAGGAGAAGAAGAAAAGGGAAAGAACTCTCGGAGGTGATGGATATGTGAGCTGGCTTGACTGTGATTATTTCACCATGTTTATCTCAGCAAATCATCACACTGTACATCTAAATAGACGCAATGTTTAGTTGTCAAATATTTCTCAAAAACATAAAGAAGTATATGTGGTTGATGGTGGTAAATACCCTCCCAGCAGGCAATAGCTTGAGTAACGCTTTTCAGAGCTTTTAGCAAAAGCTGAGTTAATGGCATTCTATATAAACAGAAATGGGAAGCTTTTTTCTTTTGCTCTCAGTTTTAAATTCTGAATGATTCCCTTTTGTGTCCGTATTGCTCATTAAGTGATTATTATTTCTACATACCCAGCTTCGTCTTTTAAAGTATTTGTACATCATCATTTTCTACAAGTAAAGATACTATTCAGCATTAAAAGGAGAAACACTTGAATCACATGCCTTTTGTTTTCATTTTTTGGAGAAAGACACGGGGTTTAGAGAGGGTTGAAGGGATAAATTGCGTGTTAGGACTCTTATGTTATGAATGACAGAAAACCCAACTCTCACTTGAGAGGAAAAAAGAAAAAAAAAAAAAGGATTCCCTTGCATGATGAAGGTACCAGAGCAGCTATCCTGTTGTTAGGTAAGGCTTGAACCAGAGGCTCAAGGGATATCAAAGACCCTTTTCTATCTGTCCTTCCAGTCTGCCTTCAGCCATGTAGGCTCAACGCTCAGGCTCCACACAGTATACTGCTAGGTTTTTGGTCACGATATCAAATAGAATGACCGGCAGCCTGCCAGCTCTGGTATCCTCTCACCACATCATCTGGCTAACGGGACATCCTCTTTTCTGGCGGTTCCCTTGGAGGAGAGTGGAAGTTCTCTTTTCCAGAAGCCCCAGCAAGTATATCCTTGCATCTCATTGGCTCTCACTAGGTTGTATGCCCATCTCTGACCAATTACCTCAGTCAGGAGGATGGACTATACTTACTGACTTAAGTTGATTATGGCTCAAGCTGAAGAAAAGGTATATTTTCTCACATAAAACTGGACACAGTTACCAGAAGTGGGAGAGTGGATGATGAATGCGAAAACACCTGTCCCCCATAAACTCTTAATGTTATGATTGAATTTGCTTAGGTTTCTCAGAGAGATATTGCTGGAAGATTACTACTGGTTTTCTCTAAAATTTCAACACATAGCTGATGTCCGGTCATTCTTGCAGCCCCATATCTGGGTAGGGTGGGATCTTCACAGCACAGAACATGGAGTCACTCTCACTTTAAGCTCTCTGGAGCAGGGCCAATTCTTTGTGGAAACAGAGAGAACCAATCTGCATAGCCCCTCCTGAGAGGAACTGTGGCCAAGATTTTAGGATTAATGGTCTCATGATATCTTCATGGTCCCATCAGATCTTCAAATATAACTACGTATTTCTTTATTTCTCTTCAGTTCTGTCAGCTTTTGCTTCCTGTATTTTGGAGTTCTCCTGTTAAGTACATACTCATTTAATATTGTGTCTTCTCAGTGAGTTTACTCTTCTATCATTATATAATATCTTTCTTTCTCTCCACTGATTTGCCCTATTCTGAAGTCTACTTTGTCTGAAAGTAATATAGGCATTCTAGCTTTCTTTTGATTATTGTTTGCATGGTGTATCTTTTCCCATCGTGTTGCTTTAACTCTATCTATACAATTGACTCTTGAATAATGTGGGGTTTTGGGGCACCAACCCTCCACATAGTCAAAAATCTGTGTGTAACTTTTGACTCTCCAAAAACTTGTCTACTGTTGACCAGAAGCCTTAATGACAACACAGTCGACTAACAGGTACTTTGTATATTATATGTATTATATGCTCTTTTATTATCTTTTCTAACTTCTTTTTTATTACTTGAATATTTCATAGTATTTTATCTTAATTTATTTATTGAATTTTTGGCTATGTCTTGGTATATTTTAGTAGTTGCTCTAGGAATTACAATGTGTATACCTAACTTTTCACAGTATACTTAGAATTAATATTTTACCACTTCAAATAAAATATGCATGCCTTATAATCAAATAAGGTTCTGTGTCCTGATCCCTTTATGTTGTGGTTGGTGTGTATATTACATCTATATCCATTGAAACATTACAGACAATGTTATAATTTTTGCTTTCAACAGTCCTCCATATTTTCAAGAATTTAAGAGGCCCCAAATACTCTATTTATCTAGATATTCATCATTTCTCTTGTTCTTTCTTCATTCCTAAAGTTCTGTTTCCCTCTGGTAGAATTACCCCTCATCCCCAAAAACTTTCTTTGCCATTTCTTTTAGAGCAAGTCTGCAAGTGATGAATTCTCTTAGTTTTCCCTCATCTGAGAATACCTTTATTCTGCCTACATTCTTGAAGGATATTTTTGCTAGCTATAGAACAGTTCTTTCCTTCTAGTACTTTTTATTCTTAAGTAATCTTCTACACCCAACATGGGGCTTGACCCTTAAGATCAAGAGTGGTGTGCTTTACTGACTGAGCCAGCCAGGTGCCCTTCCAGTACTTTCTATGATTATTTATTTATTTATTAATTTTTCTTCTAGCACTTGACGATATTCTGTCACTGTCTTCAGGACTCCGAGTTTTCTGATATGAAGTAGTCATAGTTTCTCTTACGTGTAATTTATCATCTTTTGCTTCCAGGTACTTTTAAGATGTTTTCTTTACCTTTAGGTTTTCAACAGTTTGATTATGATATATCTGGGTTGGTTTTTTTTTTTTTTTTTAACTTAACCTGATGGGATTCATTGTGCTTCTTGAAAATGTAAATAGATTCCTTTCACCAAATATAGAATGTTTTCTGCCATTATTTCTTCAAATACATATTCTGACTCAATTTCTCTCTTTTTCTGTGATTCCAATGACATGAATGTTAGATTGACAAGTGCCTAAGGTTACATTAATTTTTTCAATCTTTTTCTCTCTGTTCTTCTTATTGTATCATTTCTCCCTCTCTCTCTCTCTCTTTTTTAAAGATTTTATTTATTTATTCGACAGAGATAGAGACAGCCAGTGAGAGAGGGAACACAAGCAGGGGGAGTGGGAGAGGAAGAAGCAGGCTCATAGCGGAAGAGCCTGATGTGGGGCTCGATCCCATAACGCCGAGATCACGCCCTTAGCCGAAGGCAGGCGCTTAACCGCTGTGCCACCCAGGTGCCCCCCCCCCTTTTTTAAAAAAGATTTTATTTGTTTATTTGACATGGGTGTGGGGGAGAGATTGAGAGCACACAAGCAGGGGAAGCAGCAGGCAGAGGGAGAAGCAGACTCCCCGCTGAGGAAGGAGCCTGATGTGGGGCTCGATCCCAGGCACCCCACTCTCTCTCTCTTTAAAAAATATTTTATTTATTTATTTGACAGGGAGAGAGAGAGCAAGCACAAGCAGGGGGCGTGGCAGAGGGAGAGGGAAAAGCAGGCTCCTCACCAAGCAGGGAACCCAATCCCAGGACCCTGGGATCATGACCTGAGCCAAAGGCAGATGCTTAACCAACTGAGCCACCCAGGCGTCCCTGTATAATTTCTCTTGATCTATCTTCAGGTTTTCTTTGCTCTGTCATCTCCATTCTGCTATTGAGCACCTCTGGTAGAACTGTGAATTTCAGATATGGTATCTTCTAGTTAAATATTTTCCGTTTAGCTTAAAAAATTGTTTTTCTGGGGCACCTGGGTGGCACAGCGGTTAAGCTTCTGCCTTCGGCTCAGGGCGTGATCCTGGCATTATGGGATCGAGCCCCACATCAGGCTCCTCCACTATGAGCCTGCTTCTTCCTCTCCCACTCCCCCTGCTTGTGTTCCCTCTCTCGCTGGCTGTCTCTATCTCTGTCAAATAAATAAACAAAATCTTTAAAAACAATTGTTTTTCTTTCTCTGCTAAGAACTTTGTCCTTTCATTTATTTCAAGAATTTTCATCTTTACCTCATGGTTATAATGGGTGTTATAAAATCTGTGTCTGGTAATTCCAGTTGGGGTCATCTGTTGATTACCTTTTCTCCTGAGTACCGGTCAGACTTTTCTGGTTCTTCGTGCATTCAGTAATTTTGAATTGTATCCATAACATTTTGAATATTACGTTAGGAGATTCTGGGCTCTGTTAAAATCCTCCAGAGAATGTTGATTTTTTTGTTTGCTGGTGTTAGCAGACAATCAGTTGGCTTAGGTCCAGACTACAAGTTGTATCTTACCTTTTGTGGGTGGTGGTTCCAATGTCAGCTCAGTTTTCAAACTTTTGCTATGGTATTTGGGTTGATCTGTCACATGCATGGCTCTGCGTTCAGTCTGGGACTTTGGTAGTTCAGTTCTTGAAGCCTTTGCTACACTTCTGTGGGTCTGCCATGCATGTGTACAATTGGGGTATTTTAGATATTTGGTTTTTGCGTTTTGTCTAGAAGTTTCATTTGTAATCAGTGGGAAAGATAGACTGTTGTTGCTCATTGCACCTTGGCTGGCACTGGACATCTTATGTCCTGTGATATTCTTTTTTTTTTTAATATTTATTTATTTGACAGAGAGAGAGAGACAGCCAGCAAGAGAGGGAACACAAGCAGGGGGAGTGGGAGGGGAAGAAGCAGGCTCCCAGCAGAAGAGCCCGACGTGGGGCTCGATCCCAGAACTCCAGGATCACGCCCTGAGCCGAAGTCAGATGCTTAATGACTGCACCACCCAGGTGTCCCATGTCCTGTGATATTCTTGAAGAAGGAAAAGGAGAAGGGATTAAGAGATATTAGGAACCCAAATGTAATTTACCCTGAAGTTGATGGAGGTCAAAGAAAATAAGTCCAATCTTGAGATAGACCCTTGTTAAAGAGAACATGGAAGTTACCAAAAACTCTGACCAAGGGAGGCTGGGGCCAAGTAAGGTCTTGATTATAATCTCAGCCTCTGAATTTTAGTGTGCATGGAGTGGTTGATGAGAATACATGACATGCTGTGCAGAGATTAAAGAAGTCTGCATGACCCCACCAACAGGGACCAAAGCAGAATATTTACCTCCAAATTCAGAAATTTTATTCTATATAGTGTTTTACTTAGGAATGTTTGGAAATAGCCAGGATTTTAAGAATGTTTAGAAAGAACTAGATATTTTCCTTTACTCTTTTAGTTTTTACTCAGGTATTTTACAGTGAGTCAACATGATTTGGAATAAAATTCACTATGTAAAAACCACATTTTCCCAAAAGTAAGTGAAGCAAGATCTCTTCACTTTCTCATTTATGTGTGTCTCACAATATCAGTGTAAGTGGAATTCCCGGGCCAGATTACGGTTAATGTACAGTTCAGTTTGTGGTTAGAGTTAGGGTTGTGACAGGTTAAGGGTCAGCGTGTGGCAGGGGCTAGGTGTCGTTTACACCTGCTGGGTGTTCTGCCATTTCTCCACTCAAGGTGGGCCACCCCCTGGCCCTTCGCTTCACGCAGGGAAGGTGGTCCATTCTGATCCTTTTCTTCTACAGGCCGTTGAATGGATGAGGGCAGGTACTTAATCCAAGCCAGGCCAACCAGAGTACCTCTAGAAATATGAATTAGGATGGATGAAAAACATGTAGATTCAAGACCCACAGGTGGCCACCTTCTACCATGCGGTCTAGAGAGAGAAGAGGCTCATCTTGGAGAAAGAAACAGTCAGAGAGAAACAGAACTGAGAGGAGGAAGAAGAGACAGAGAGAATTCCAGTTCCCAGAAGCTTTCCATTCTTTGGTTCCATTCCTTCTTGACACTTAGCTATATCCCTGCCATTGGTCCCATGAGACACCAGTTCCTAGATTTTTGTACAATTTCCCCTTTTCTCTTAAGCTAGCTTGAGTTGATTTCCGTTATTTGCATCCAAAGAGTACAAGGGGTCAGGAATTAGTTTGCGAATGTGCTCAGGAACCAGGCTGAAATCTAGTTAGGAAGAACACTTAGTAACAGGGTAACAGAATTAAGTCACTAGACTGGAATATAAAATAAACATTTTTGTTTTCCAGAAAAAAAAAGAAGTCGTTAGGCCCCATGAAATCAAACCTAGAACTCCAGTTTTATTTAGATTTATTTTATTTGCAATTAATTTCCTAGCTGGCAAATCTCTCGTGGGCATAGACTTTCTATTTCGTCTCTGAATTTTTTATAGAGATATTTATTCATTTAATAAATAATTATTGAGTATCTATTATGTTCCAGGCACAGAATAATTTTTTTAAAAAAATAGCAATGATAATAGTATAAAAAATCATTTTGAGGTACCTGCTTGAAATGCATTATTTTATTTAATTCTTGCAACTCCCTGTAAATTAAATATCATAGACCCAACCGTCACATCAGAAAATTAGTGCTTAGAGAAACTAAGTTGCCATTCCAAGCCACGACTAGAAAATTGTAGAGCAAGGATTTGTACTCAGAGGTGCCTAACTCCAAAGTTCATGTTTGTAGAAAGAATGGACCCCAATCCCACCAGTCTTCCCTTCTTTCTAGGTTTCAGACATTTGGAGGGTAGGGCATTTACACAACCTGAAGCTCTAATGTTAGCAATCCTGTAAATCCTAATAGTGGAAAAACTTGCCTTTGTAAAATGAGTCATTAAATTTGCTGCATGACAGAAAGTCTGGTTGTTAAAAGGAAATATGATGAAATGTCTCACTCATCATTCATGTGGACAAGTTCTGAGGACCGCACTGAGGTTCTTTGTAAGTGTGGTACAAGAAAAAAAAGGACCTTGCAAAATAGTTTGTTTATGCCAACTGAAGTAGATTGAGTCAGTGTTCAACCATTTGCTACTGAAACATTTTATGAATTGGAAATAGAATGCTATTTCCTTAACATGATAAAGGACAACAAATTCTAAATAGTGTCTAGCATTATAATAAACAATGCACACCAAGTATGTCCTCATCAAAATTGGGTACAAAGCAAGGACAACTACTTTTTCCATTCCTACTTAACAACGTTCTGGAAGTTCTGTTGCTTTATCCTCTTGTCATTGAGCTCCCTCTTATTTTATTCATGTTTTCATCACAGCCTTCCATAGAACACACACTCTTGGGAAGTATTTATTTTTTAAGATTTTATTTGTTTAGTTGAGAGAAAGAGACAGGGAGAGAGCACGAGTCAGGGGGCAGAGGCAGAGGGAGGAGCTGACTCTCTGCTGAGCAGGGAGCTCGAGGTGGGGCTCGATCCCAGGACTCCGAGATCATGACCTGAGCTAAAGGCAGATGCTTCACTGATTGAGCCGCCAGGTGCCCCAGGAAGAATTTATTTATTTATTTTTTAATTTTGGTTGGCTTATATTTTTTTCTCCCAGCCTGGGTTCTTGGCTCTACTTTGGCACATGGTGCTTGATGACTATCTGATTAATTCTAGCTTGTTTGTGTTGAATATGGGCAACAATTTCCAGACCGTCAGCTCTCCCTGAGACAGTGAGGGTGAGTTCTTCACGACTGCCATCCCTGACATGCATGTCTCCCCTTCAGGCTACAGGATGGGGCCAGAGTCTTGCGTTCTATCCACTCTTCTGAGACTGAGAACAGAACGGATAGGAACAGCGCTCTGCTGGGGCTGTATGCAGCCTGTGTTGAGTAACCTGGGTTTGAGTCTCTCTCCTGGAATGATGTTAAATATCTGGTAGCAGGACTTAATCTATCAATTGGCCATGCATCCTGTCCTCATGGTAGAATCCCTCTGGGTTCCTGATAGTTTCCTGGGGCTTTTCCTGTGTCCACCAAGAGCTGAAGTTGGGGCCTTTACTCTGAGTGTTTCCTTGGGCTGCTTACTTGCCTCTGAGGCTGTTTTCCTCCAGGTTGGGCAGTATTAGTGCGAACTCTCAGGAATTTGTCCAATCCCCTTCTCTCCTCAGGACTGTCATGGTGGGTAGAAGGCTACAGTGGGATTAGAAGCCAGGCCTTGGTCTGACAGAATCTTTCGTTTCTTTCCTCAATAGCCACATTTTGAAGTTTCTGACTTGTAGTTTTACCCCTTTTCTTATTTTGTTGCTGCTGGTGAATTTTCCGAGGTGTTAGTTTTTTTCCTTTTGTGGTAATCATTTGAAAGAGCGAACAGATGAGACGATATAAGAATAAAATTTTAAAAATAAAAACTTACAAGTGGGAAAGGCAGTTAGACTTACTAGTTGTCGGAGCACATTACAAAATTATAGCAATTAAAGCCGAGTATACTTGGCATAAGAAGAGACAGGTTAATGGAAGATAAGATCGCCCAGAATTAGACCCTAAGATAATGTGAAAGTTTAATACATGATCAAAGAAGACTTGTGCGTTTCAGTTGTTTGAAACAAAAGAAAAATCGTGGCCTTTTCCTCATATATGCTTGAAAAAGTTTGCACATAGATTAGATAGTTACATAAACTTTGAGTACAAATAAAACTATTAAAATACTCTGAAAGTATATAAAAGTGACTACCAGGACTCTAAATGGGGGAGAGGAGACTCTTGAGTTTGAAACGCGAGTAACAGGGGTGCCTGATTGGCTCAGTCGGCAGGGCTCTCGACTCCTGATCTCTGGGTTGTGACTTCAAGCCCCATGTTGGGCGTAGAGTAAAAATAAATAATAAATAAAATAAAATTAAAAAAAAATAAACAGACTTGAAAAGAAAAGAAAGAGAGAGAGAGAGAGGTCAAATTGGTAAGAAAAATACAACATCCTCAGTAAACATGTGGGTAGGCACATGAAGAGACAAGCAACAGAAAGGAAAAAAATAAATGACTAATAAGTTTATGCAAATGCTTTCCTCTCTAATAAATACAAATTAAAACAACAAAGTTATGCCATGTCATTTTCAAACATACCACTAATGAAAGATGGTTTTAAGTGGTAATATTTAATGTGGTCATGAATTTGGCATCTTCATGCACTTCTGCTGCTGTTATTAATTATACAATTCTTTGGATATAAATTTGTCACATTTTATCACGGACATTTAAAATGTTCATATGTTTTGCACAGTAATTGAATTCCTGAGAGTATATATGAAGGAAATAATTCTAAATGCAGGAAAAAAATCTCTGGGTACAAAGGTATTTATTGTAGTATAATTCATAATGGGGAAAAACTGGAAACAAGTTAAGTATCCAATAATGGAGAGATGGTTATAATTATACCATGGTTGCATGAGATATCCATGAAAAATGCTATTTGCAAATAATTTTGAATTAGCCAAGAAACACTTCCATAATTATGTTAAGTTTTAAAAAAAGGATATAGAATTGTGGTAGATGATTATTAGTACGTATAGAAAACGACTGGCATAAAAATACTACAAAAATCCAGTAGTCTTTGGTGGTGGAATTAACAGTACTTATTTTTCCCTTTTATACTTTTCTGTTGTATTGTTGACTCTCAGTTATAAGTAACAGAAACCCAACTCCAACCAGTATGAGCAAAAATAAAAATGTATCAATCAAGTAACCAAAAATCCCGGGGATACAGCACACTTCAGTCTGGATCTGGGGGCTCCAATGACATGGTGATGAGTCCAACTGTCCTCTAATTTCGTCTCATCTCTGTGGCTTTCAGTGTATCAATAACATTTTTCCTTGATACACATGGCTTCTTTTGTGAGACCGGAGAAGACAGCTGAAAAAGATCTCTATTCTGTCATTCTCATAGCTCTGTCTCCCAGAACTAAAGAAATTTTCACTCTTCTGATGTCTGTATGTCAAACCCTCCAGAGGACCAACTGGTGGTTGCCGGAGGGAAGGGGGTGGGAGGATGGGCAAAATGAGGGAAAGGGAGTGCGAGGGACAGCCTTCCAGTTACAAAATGAGTAAGTCGTGGGATGAAAGGCACAGCATAGGGAAGAGAGTCAATGGTATGGTCGTACTGTTGCATGGTGACAGATGGGAGCTACACTCGTAGTGAGCCCAGTGTAACACAGAGCGTTGTGGAATCACTATGCCTGACCCCTCAAACTAATGTAACATTGTGTGCCAACTACATTTCAGTTAAAACAAAAACAGAAAGCCCTGAAGTTTGTGATTACCCTTCCTAGGCCACATGGCTACCTTGTTCTAATAAGCACACGCCCACTTCTGTTGCTAGTAATGGAGGAGTGGGGGGAAATGTGTGCATGGGTTTTGTCCCACCTGAATCACTTTTGATGGGGGATCTACAGGAAAGAATGCTTCCAAAATGTGGGGAAAGAGGGAAATACAACAATCTCGTATAACAAGCAAGTATCACATAGAAAGTTAAAAAAAACAAACTTCTTTTTTTAAATTTATTTTTAGTTTTTAGAGGGCGGGGCGGGGGGAAGGAGGGGCAGAAGGGGCAGAAGGAGAGAGAGAATCTTAAGCAGGTTCCACGCCCAGCACAGAGCCTGAGGCAGGGCTCCATCTCACAACCCTGAGATCATGACCTGAGCCGAAATCAACAGTCAGATACTTAAATGACTGAGACCCCCAGGGGCCGAAACTTTATTATTTAACAAAATATATTTATTTATTTATTTATTTTGGGGGGAGCACACAAGCAGGGGGAGGGGCAGAGGGAAATGGAGAGAGAGAATCCTCAAGCAGACTCCCTACTGAGCACAAAGCTTGATTCCAGGACCCCGATATCATGACTGAAAGCAACATCAAGAGCTGGACCCCTGATTGACTGAACCACCCAGGTGCCCCTCCCAAACCTAACTTTTTTTTTAAGATTTTATTTATTCATTTGAGAGAGAGAGAGAGAGACAGAGAGAGCACAAGCAGGGGGAGAGGCACCCAGGCATCTGAGCCACCCAGGCACCCCCAAACCTTATTTTTAAGAGCAAACTACCACCATCCACTCACCTCTCCCCAACCCTTCACCAAGAAAGGAAAAAAAAACAAAAACCACAACATTATTCAGATTTGACTAGTAAGAGTGTGTTTTTTCATTTAAAAAGAAACAATTCTTATAATTGAAGGCAATACACAGTTATAAATTATTGGAAGCATCACACCTAGCAACAACGTGAAAAGCTATTTTGAGGTAAAGCTCATACTATTGCAGAAACATATTAAGTCCTGAGTTATAATATAGAAAATCAAGTTTTGAGTTAAAATGCTGACCCATCCCTCAAAAGACCCCCAACACCAAAACCAAAAAAATGAACTCAAGTAAAATAAAACCAATAAAGACATGAGAACTGGCTTCTATCTAGCAGCTAAGTGTTAGAGGCTCCAAATGAGAATTTGGTGACCAACCCACTCATAGGGTTTTTCCACATAACATTTTCTTGCAAAGGGAACTAGTCTCATGGGAACAATAGCTGGTAGTTTCCTAGGTAAATAAGCAGTGCTGAGGTTAAGACTCAGGACGGTCTTACCCAACCCAGTCAGTCCCGCGGCTTCATGCACCCGCACTTGGTTTTCACGGCTCAGTACTATTCCATCGTAGGGATGGAGCACAGTTTGTTGAGCCATTGATGGACATTTGGGGCTTTTCCAGCATTTGGCTATTATGAAAGACTCTGCTATGAGCAGTGTGTACAGCTCTTCTCGTGGGCATATGTTGCTATTTTTCTTGAGAAAATACCTAGAAGTAGAATTTATGGGCCAAACAGTAAGGGGAAAATTTGACTTTTAAAGAAGCTGTCAAGCTCTTTTCCAAAGTAACTGTACCGTTTTGTATTTCTGCTGGCAGCCTATGACAGTTCCAGATCCTTTACATCCTCGCCAACACTTATTATTTTCAGTCTGTTTTACTTTTAGCTATTTTAGTGTGTGTGAAGTGAGATTTCATGGTGGTTTTGATGTATAGTTCCCTGATGACAAATGAGGTTAAAATTTTAAAATGTGCATGGGTATTTCTATATATTCCTTTATGAAGTTCCTGCTCAAATCTTTTGCTCATTAAAAACAATTGAGAGGAAGGTGCAGAGAATTCCCATGGACTCCCTGCACAACGCGTGTCCAGCCTCCTGCGTTATTAACACCCCCACGAGAGTGGTACATTTGTTACGATTGACGTACCTACATTGACACGTCATTATTGTGCAGAGTTCATAGTTAATCTTAGGGCTCACCCTTGCTGTTGCATATTCTGTGGGTTTGGACAAATGTATAATAGTATTTGTTATTGTCCTTTTAAAAAATGTAACATTCGTTATGTATTCACTACTGTATCCTGTGGAGTATTCTGCACTGCCTCCCATGAAGAAAATTCTCTGTGCTCTGCCTATTCATCCCTGACTCTAAATCCTGGCAATCCCTGATCCTTCTACTGTCTCCATAATTTTACCATTTCTAGAATGCCATATACTTGGAACCAGACAGTAGTAGGTAGCCTTCTCAGATTGGCTTCTTTCACTTAATAACATGCAAACTGTCAACCAGTTAATTTTTTATCGTTTACTGCAAAATGACCTGATGGCCAATTAGTGATGTGGTGAAAAGGCTTGCAGCAAAAATGTCTGTGGCGAACTGCTTATGGCAAAAACACCTACAACCAAAGTTTCATTTCAGATATTGTATTTTCCAATTTCTAGATGTTCGTTTGTTTTTTGTATTTTGCATTTCTTATCTCATTATGTTGTTTTCCTTTATATCATTGAGAATATGAAGCATATTTACAAGAGCTGTTTTCATGTCTTTGTCATCTTGCCCACCATCTCTGGTATTTCTGCATCGTTTTATATTGACTAATTTTTCTTCTGGTTATGAGTCATGTTTTTTCTTCTTCTTCATAGACCTAGTAATGCTTGGTTGAATTCTGGACATCGTAAATTTTAGATCGTTGAGCTTTGGCTTTTGTTGTAGGTCTTTAAAGAACAGCTTTGTGGGGGCGCCTGGGTGGCACAGCGGTTAAGCGTCTGCCTTCGGCTCAGGGCGTGATCCTGGCGATCCGGGATCGAGCCCCACATCAGGCTCCTCCGCTATGAGCCTGCTTCTTCCTCTCCCACTTCCCCTGCTTGTGTTCCCTCTCTCGCTGGCTGTCTCTCTCTCTGTCGAATAAATAAATAAAATCTTAAAAAAAAAAAAAAAAGAACAGCTTTGTGTGTGTGTGTGTGTGTGTGTGTGTGTGTTTGTATTTTTTGCTTTTGTTTTTGCTATGCAGTTAAATTATTTGTGGCTTCATCTTCTAGGGAGACTCTAGAGTAGCCTATACTGTCAAGTTAATTTACCTCCACTGTTAAGCCTGGATCTTCTGGAGTCTCTCGTAAAGGCCCCGTGTCCACAATACTGCCTCTCTACTCCTACTAGCGGGGACTTGAACAATTCCTGGGGCTCTGTAAGCTCTGTGAATTTTTTGGTTTTCTTTCTCCAGAAGTCATTCTTTGATGTTGTGGGATTTCACCCTACCACGTACAGATTGGTTTCTAATCACATTCTAAAAGGGATCCCTATTCAGATTTCTGTAACTCTTTCTTTGCACTCTTCTCCTTTTCAGGAATTATGCCCTATAAATTCAGCCTCCTCAGTCTTCTGGAACTCCAATCTTCATCTCCTCAGCTCAGTTTGCATGCCCTCATCTGTACCACAGCTTAGACATTGCTTCTAGGCGGAAAGGCTAGGCGGAAAGTTCGGCAAGTGTAGGGCTTACCTTATTTTTTCCCCTTTTCTCAAGGATCCTAAATTTGCACTACCTGTTGTCCAATATCTGAACCTATTTTTCCTGTGTCCTCCAGTTTTTTAGTTACTTGTAGTGGGAGGATAATTCCAGACCCCATTACTCTGGCATGGCTGGAAATGCAACCCCAGAATTTAATGATTCTGGAGAATTATCAGTTACAGTTCCAGCTTATAAATTTTGGGCTCTTTTTTCTTTCAGTTCTATGAATCAGCAGACTTTGAAACGTTAGTAGTATTATACATTTGGTATTTCTGTCAATGAAGAATAAAGGCACTTGCTTTTATGTAAGTTGCTGGTCATTTATCAGTGGGTGAAACATTTAACAATATATTTGGATTTTTTTCTGATTACAAAGATAATGAATTTTCATTGCAAAAAAATTGGGAAGTACAAAACAGTTCAAAGGAAAAAGTCATAATTAAGTCTCCAGAGACTATTACAGCAAACATTTGATTCTACCCGTTCTTTTTGTATATATATAAGTTGATAGTGGTCTTTTAAGCTCCAGTATTGGGGAACAAGATAAGGTGTCACAGATAACCTCCAAATGATAATTTAAACAAAAATTGTCAGAATATTTTAGATATAGTTTGGAGGTAAAATAATTTGGTTTAGAGTATTTTTAACATTTAAACAACTTATGCCATATATATATATATTTATACTTATATAATATATATATATATTTATATAAAATCATGTTATACACCGGAAACTGATATGATGTCATATGTCAGTTATATTTCAATTAAAATAAAACACTGCACTAGAGGAATGAATGTTAGCTTTTACACTGGTACAGGGGTTGATAATCTCTCCTAAGGTTGAGTTTTCACTGGTTCATTCACTTAAAAACTGAAAGAATTGTGGGCTTTCTTTGTTCTCAAGAAATTTAAAAGATAGATGTGTTGAAAAGATAGATGATTCTTTTTATACTAACCTTCATCCCTCTGAATAGAAGGTCAGCATATCTTTTTTTTAAGATTTTTTAAATTATAATAATATTTTTTATTATGTTAGTCACCATACAGTACATCCCTGGTTTTTGATGTAAAGTTCAATGATTCATTAGTTGCGTATAACACCCACTGCACCATGCAATACGTGCCTCCTTACTACCCATCACCAGTCTATCCCATTCCCCAACCCCCACCCCTCTGAAGCCCTCGGTTTGTTTCTCAGAGTCCATAGTCTCTCATGCTTCATTCCCCCTTCTGATTACCCCCCTTTCTTTATCCCTTTCTCTCCTACTGATCTTCCTAGTTCTTATGTTCCATAGATGAGAGAAACCATATGATAATTGTCTTTCTCTGCTTGACTTATTTCACTTAGCATTATCTCCTCCAGTGCCGTCCATGTTGCAGCAAATGTTGAGAAATCATTCTTTTTGATAGCTGAGTAATATTCCATTGTATATATGGACCACAACTTCTTAATCCAGTCATCTGTTGAAGGGCATCTCGGCTCCTTCCACGATTTAGCTTTTGTGGACAATGCTGCTATGAACATTGGGGTGCATATGGCCCTTCTCTTCACTACGTCTGTATCTTTGGGGTAAACACCCAGTAGTGCAATGGCTGGGTCACAGGGTAGCTCAATTTTTAACTTTTTAAGGGACCTCCACACTGTTTTCCTGAGTGGCTGTATCAACTTGCATTCCCACCGACAATGTAGGAGGGATCCCCTTTCTCCACATCCTCTCCAGCAATTGTTGTTTCTTGCCTTGTCAATTTTTGCCATTCTAACTGGCATAAGGTGGTACTTCAGTGTGGTTTTGATTTGAATTTCCCTGATGGCTAATGATTTTGAATATTTTTTCATGTGTCTGTTAGCCATTTGTATGTCTTCATTGGAAAAGTGTCTATTCATATCTTCTGCATATCTAATAATAAAAGAAATGCACGTTAAAATGGCAAAAAAAACCCCACCCTACCCTAGATCTGTGTTCTCAACATTTTTGGATTTATCACATATGTTGAATTCTAGGAATTTTGGCGGCACTCAAGAAGGGCTTGCTAAACACGTCAACGATCACTCCTGCAGTAATTGTGCCTCCCAGGGTATAAAAAAGCACCTTTACTAACATGCTAGTTATTTGGTTACCTTCCACACTGTTTCACATTTTTGAGAACTGAGTTCCAGGACTTTGCTCTCATACATAATTTCCAGTAAATGGATCTTGGGGTGGAATGAATCTTTGTTTAGGCAGTGGCATTTTCCAAAATGCATAATTTTTACAGCAGAGAAAGAGGCGTTTGAAAGAAGGAAGAACTTTAGAACAAGGGAGTCAGGTTAAGAGTGGAGTTACTCCTGCAAGGGGATTCCTGTGCTGGGATGAACTTTGGGGGCTTTCTTTTGGACAGTGGCAAAAGCCATATTCTGAGCATTTCTTTAGGTTTGCTCTTCCTATAATGTTGTAATTTCCTTAAATTTCCTGAGCCCTCTATTATAGTCTTTTGTGGTGGGGTTGGGGACAAGAAAGGAACAAGACAATCAAATAAGGTGAGGCTTGCTTCTCATCAACCACTGGTGTTCGTGGAAAGGAAACAGTGAATTGTGGGGCTAGCTTTCAGTAAAGTTTGGCAAGAAACAGGTGGTCTGTGGCAAAGCTGGGAGAAGCTGCAGACCTGCTCCACTCACACAAGGGCCCCCTGGAATGACCTAAGACAGAACCTTTGCTTTTCCAGTATTTTTCCTGGAAGAAACAGACCCTTTAAAAGAGATAGAAGGAATAGGAAAGTTGGGGTACACAACACATTTGTTAAAACATTGGGAACATAAAGAATATCCAGTGTTTGGTCTGCTTTCTCAGATAAGTCGAATGTCATAAAATACAGTTAGTAAATGTGAGTTCTTTTTTTTAGAGACAGGGAGAGCATGGGGGGAGGGGCAGAGGGAGAAGGAGAGAATCTTAAGTGGGCTCCATGCTGAGTGGGGCTTGATCTCACCACCCCGAGATCATGACCTGAGCCAAAAATCAAGAGTTGGTCGCTTAACTGACAGCCACCCAGGCGCCCGTGTAAGTGTGATTTTTATATGGATGCATAATGTTCCATTATATGGTTGTTCCTTAGTCAGTCCGGTGCTATGGAGAGTATCATAGACAGGCTGACTAACACAATAGAAGTTTCTTTTCCCAGCTCTGGAGGCAGGGAATTCGAAGATCAGGGTGCCAGCACAGTCCGGTTCTGGTGAGGACTCTCCGGTTTGCAGATGGCCATCTTCTGGCCGGGTCTTGCTTGGTGGACAGAGAGTGATGATCTCCCCTGGGGCTCTTCTTATAAGGGCACTGACCCCATCCACGAGCGCTCTACCTAATTACCTCCCAAAGGCCTCCCCTCCAAATACCAGCACATTAGCCATTAGGCATCAATAATAAATGAAATTTGGGGAGGGGACACAAAGCTGTAGTCCACAGCAGGATGTCACGGTGATTTGTTACAATAATGTTTATACTTAGAAATGAGACATGTTGGCAGATGTGTATATAGACAGGGCAACATGCCTGACTATGGACTATTTTGGGGAACGGTGTCAGAGCCCAAAAGACTTGGACATCTCCACGCTGGGCTGGTTGGCTGAGGATTAATGACAGCTGGAGGATGGAGATGAAGAGAAGGCCCCACAGACTCACAGATGAGTTTGAACGATGTTGTTAACAGAGTAAACTGTAAAACCCAGGCTTATGAAAGCCTGCTTTCTGTAATTTGAGTTTGTAGAAAACTTCCTTAATATTCTGGTCCCGTGTACACACAGGTGTTGACTAGCTGGAGTCTAGCAAAGGGCGAGTCAGGGCTCAGTTAAGAATTGAAGTAGAAAAAAAAAATTGAAGTAACAGCTCTTTCTCAGGTTCACGCATTCCTTTCAACTTATTGGCAGTTAGATGTTATCTGGTTCATAGCCTTGTGTACTTGGCAGGCACATTTCTTTTGGTAAATAGGAATGCATTACATCTGAATCCTGAAGACAAAGATCTTACTGTCTTCCTTACTCATGACAAAATCACAGCCACAAAAAAGGAAGCCTGGATTCTGGTATTCAAATGAAGAAAAGTTCTATTGAGTTGCTTTCCCACCCTGGAAAACTTTCTCTCAGAGAATAATTTCATGATGGGTAATTCTGTGAGGAATAACACAATGCTGTGAATGTCTGCATGCCAAAGTGCTTTCAACAAGTGAGTGTTTCTCTGGAACTGGAAATTGTGACGCAGCCCAGGCGAGAGCATGCTCCCTGTCTTCAGTCATAAAGGGAAGAAGCATTGAGCAGAACTCAGGTGTAACAGAGATTTAAGATGTGGGTAAGTAATAACCTGATCAAAGGGAAGATAAAGATTTGCCATGTTTTCCCGTATTTAAGAGAAGAACGTATCGTTACACCCCTCCCATCTCTTCCTATGATAGAACGGTCTCACAAAAAATAAATCTGCATTTATTGAGAGAGATGGCTTCATTAGGGTCCCCGCAGTGAACATGAGAACTTAAGTGAGAACCTGTCGTTTCATTTGCTGTTCACTTATATTTCCTAGATGTGAGTTTCTCCTGAGGCTGAGTATTATCCATTCTAAAGATAGATATTTTTCATTCAGTGTAGCTACTGACGGCTCTTTTGTGCATACTCAAAATCCTTAAAAAGGATTGTTAAGGATAATTCTAGTAGATTTGGCTATTGCCTTAAGCACTGTGACACAGACTACTGGAACACTGCAATCTTTGCATGCTCTTCTCTATTTCCCGGTGTTAGGTTGGCCCCATGACTAGGTCTGGCCAAAGGAGCAGAGATGGGTATCACGTCCAGGCTGAGGTAATGAAGTGTCTGATGTGCCTTCCCACACACTGGACTCTCTTTCCATGGGAGAGTGGAGGCCAAATGTTAATGATGGATAATGGGAGTCACGGGATGAAATGACCCTGCTTCCCCGAGCCACCTTTGGAGAGCTCCCCAACTTACATCAGCTTATGACATGTGCAGGAAATAGACTTTTGTTTTGTTAAGATTTATTGTGTTATGAAAAGTCTGGGGTCATTTGTTATCGTTGCTAGCGTTTCTTATCCTTTAGAAACCATCTTCCGACCTCCACTGTCAACTGTCAGATAAACTCAGTTCTCCATCCGTGTTTTCTCAAGACAGAGCACGGCAAGTTCCTGGATGCAGTCGTGGAAACATGTAATTGTTGAAGAACACCTCTGAGATCAAGCGTTTTCATTCAAACTCTCAGCTTCAAGTTTTCCATAATTTTGGTAAGAGGGTTTATCCTGCTAAGAAGTGATCTTTAAAATATTTCATGTATGATTTTGGGGATATAATATGATAACATTTCCTGATTCCTGAGTTGCATAATTAAATTAAATATATCAATTTCACTGGGATCTGAAATGAGTACTATGACTTTCAGGTGTCTCCTAGATACATTTCGGAAACCTTCTACTCTTCTGGGCTAGAAGGCATGTATAATCACGAGGTGGCCTTGAAATGTAAAATACTGATATTGTTTCTATCCATCCATTTAGCCATTCAGCAAAAAGGCATTGATCACCTACTACTAGGCAGGATCTGTGGTGGGCAGAGTAGAACTGGGTTGTCCAATTCTGTAGCCACTAGTCACATGTGGCTTTTTAAAGTTAAATTCAAATTAATGTAAATAAAATAAAATAATTTGGTTCTCTGTCACACTAACCACATTTCAAGTACCCAATAGCAACATATACCTTATTGGACAACACAAAAGAACATTACCATCATCCAGAAAGTTCTACTGGACAGCACTTACCTAAAGGGAAGATAGATATTTAAACTCCTGATTTCCCTTTATCCTAATAATTGTTTTCATAAAAAATAATAAAATGTGGCTCAAAGTTAAGAAAAGAGATGCTTTAGGCTCTCAGAAAGGTCAGGAAGTCTGCGCATTGGGGATAACATTTGAACTAGGTCTTAAAAAAATGAGAAGGAATTTACTAAACTGAAGAGCAAGGGAGGATATTCCAAAAGGAGTGAAGAGCAGATATAAAGTCAAAAAAGCATAAATAGGTGAGAAATTCAATGTGACTGGAAAGAAACATATGTAAGAGAAAAGACCAGAGATGAAATTGGGTGTGGCAAGCTCAGGAAAAGAGACTACTAGTAGGGTAGAAAGTGTTTGGACTTCATCTTTGGTGATGGGAAGCCAAGAAAAATCTTTTAAGCAGGAGCATAATATGATCAGACTGGCACTGTATTAAGGTCATTTGCTGGCATTATTGCTGTTGAAAGACCAGATTAGAGGCTTTTTGTTATGAGTCCCAGCAAGTGAAGACAAAAGCAGTAGTGATTGAGTTGAGGAGGAAAGACTCAATTCTAGAGATATTTCTACATTACAATCATAAATTTGTCATAAAATCATAAAATCATAATCTTAGTCTAGATGCTGCTTCATTCCGTTGGAGTATATGATGCTGCAGGTAAGAGGAGAAGTGTGAGTGTGTGTTAGGTGGGTGTCTCAGCCCCTGCTCGCAGAGAACAAACAGACATAGGGTTTACATACACCTCTATCCTATCACACTAAGGCCGTGCTCTTGAGCAAGTGGTATGTATATCCGTTCGATAGGGAAACTCATCTGTGACCTTCTTCACCACAGGACACTTGACGTTAACAGAAGCCCACTTCTTCCTAAGAAACCTCTTTCATTGAAGGGACTCTTTGGATATCTCTGTATTGAGAATTACTGTCTTTTAATGAATTTATTTCATCCTCTTACATTTCCATAATGTACTCTGAGTTATTTTAACGCGGGTCTATCAATACATTGAGCGATGATATTATGGGTAGCGGGGGGTGAAGTATTTGGAATTTATGAGTCTTGTGAAAATATCTTCTAAAGGCGACGGGTGCCTGTTTGTGAAGAGCTTTTCGGAGTTGATCACAGTGGATAGGATCCTTGTTCTTCAATTATGATGAGATTTCTGATTTGCTTTTTAGTCTATCCAAGTAAATTTTCAGGTCACTTTTAGTTTCTCAGAAAAGAACAGGAAGTATTTAGAGTAGAGTCAGTTGGCCATATTAACCAGAGGCACCACTTCCCTTTGTCAGTTAATCACTGAGCCTGGTTTCCTTCTCTACTGGGTAAACATCCTTTTTATATCCTTGTTTTCCCTCGAAGTCAGCACTTGCTTAATGATTTCCTGTTTCTGAGCAAAATCTTCCTGAAATCAAACATGAAATCAAGCCAGAGACATTGGTAAGGCTGCCATGATGAGAGAATTGGAAGTCCTAGAATTTGTCTGGGTTATGGAAAGTTCAAGAATGAGAAGGTGGAATGTTTGGGGTCCTCAGCCTGCTATCCATTTTCTCCCCACAGGACTGTCTGCAGTGAGGGAAGGCACTGAGGGACCCAAAGCTCTCAATGGAAGTTTCTTTATATAGCTCTGTGGAAAACAGCATTTAAGCACCTCTTCTTTTTCTTTTTCTCCTTCTTCTTCTCCTTCTTCTTTCTTCTTCTTCTTCTTCTTCTTCTTCTTCTTCTTCTTCTTCTTCTTCTTCTTCTTCTTCTAAAAGATTTTATTTATTTGAGAGCACGAGTGGGGGGCAGAGGCAGAGGGAGAAACAGACTTCCTGCTGTGCAGGGAGCCCAACAGGGGGTTCTATGCCAGGACCCAGAGATCATGACCTGAACTGAAGGCAGATGCTTAACAGACTGAGCCACCCTCGTGCCCCTTGAGCCCCTCTTCTTAGGATTAAGTGAGAAATAATTATTTCTCACTGAAGAATGTCCAGCAGCTTCTAATTAGTGTAGTGCTTATCTCTAAGGTTGAAGGCTAGAAATGCTTGGAAGAGAATATATTTCTGTTGCCTCCTTTATGCTGTGGTGATTTTTCCTGAGTTACTAACAGTGTTGTTAGGGGAAGAACCTTCTTCTAAGTAATCATAAATTTGATAGCTTATTTTTCTGATATGCCAAAAAGTCTTTTTTGTTTGTTTTGAATCCTTTTGTTACATTGTTTATATTATAACGTCACAACTCAGTGTCTAGTAGGAAAACTGATGATGAATTCAAACTATATTCATTGATGTAAAACGCTATGGAATAACTTTACTAATCCTTTCTTAAACCTGCCTTGTATTAAGACCTATAAAAGCTCAATTTGTCATGGGGTTCAGATGAACACTTCACTTGGTCACCTTCTTCTAACAGGGGAAACAAAAGTGATTCTGGTAGTTTTGCTGAATATTAAATACAATGGAAAACGTTTGCTTTGTTTAAATTGTTTCGACAGCCCCCAAACCATCCTTTCCTTAATTCCTATGAAATACACAGTAACTGAACTGGTCGTGCTTGCTGAGACAGGCTTGCCACACAGCTCATGCACAAAGGCTGGCTAGCAGTAGACAACAGAAGTTGCCAGAAGCTCCTGTGGGCCTCATCTGGAAATCCCTACCCTTTCTTCATGCTCTCTATCTTACTGAGCTACTCTACCCTTGTTGGGGAATCCTGGAGGTATTGCGCTGCAAACAAGACTACCAGGGAGCAATGCAGTGGTGAAGACCAATCAGAGATTTTAGGTAGATTTCCCCCCACTCTTTAATAATCCATTCAACAAAATATGTTGAGTTTCTTCTCTGGGCCTGACATTGGGTTGCTTGATGGAAATCAAAAGATGAGATTCAAAATAAGACATGGTTCCTGCACAGACAGTATTATAAAAATCAAAATTATAAAAAAAATTTTTATTAAAAAAAAAAATCTCAAATTGATCTACAGAGTTCATGCGATTTTAATCCCAAAAAAGGTTTTCAGGGAACTTGACGGGCTGATTCTAACATTGCTATGGAAAAACGAAGGGCTGAGAAGAGTCAAGATTCTCTGAAAAAAAGGGGGCGCCTGGGTGGCTCAGTCGTTACGCATCTGCCTTCGGCTCAGGGTGTGATCCCAGAGTCCTGGGATTGAGCCCCGCATCGGGCTCCCTGCCTGCTTCTTCCTCTCCTACTCCCCCTGTTTGTGTTCCCTCTCTCGCTGGCTGTCTCTCTTTGTCAAATAAATAAATAAATAAATAAATAAATAAATAAAATCTTAAAAAAAAAAAAAAGATGTTCTGAAAAAAGAACATGGCTGGAGAATTTGTCCTTCCAGGTAATAAGACTTATTATAAAGTGATAGTAATTAAGACAATGTGATTTAATTCAGGAATGGACCAAGAAATGGAATCAGATACGAACCCATGTATATATGAAAATTTCATTCATAATGAAGGCTGCTTCACAAATCAATGGGAAAATAATGGATAATTCAATTACTGTTGCTGGGATAATTGGTTATATAGATTTTAAAAACCATGAAATTGAATCCCTTCCTTGCATGATACATGTAAGTTTATTCTAACAAAGTTAGAGACTTAAATATGAAAGAAAAAACTTCAAATTTTTAGAAAAAAATATGGATAATAAAAGATTTTATAAACAAGACTCAAAAGGCATAAACGATGAAGAAAAATATTTTTAACCTTATAGTGATATTAAAATCTTCTATTAATCAGAAAATACCCCTAAAGAAAGGGAAAGGGACAAGCCACAAATTGGAAGAACGACCTTACACCACATATCACTGATGACAAAGAATTAATATCCAGAAGAGATAAAGACCTAAAAAATAGTCCTATAAATATTGAACAAAAGTATGAAAGAATACATAATTGGTTAATATATGAAAAGATAACAATTCTTATTAGTAATCTAGGAAATTAAAACTAAAACCACGAGATGCCATTTAAAAAGTACAATTTGTAATAACATCAAACTATTTAAAGCCTCCATGTTTAAAATCGTAAAACATGTTGGAGCTCCTGGGTGGCTCAGCAGGTTAAGCATCTGACTCTTGGTTTCAGCTCAGGTCATGATCTCATGGGTCATAGGTTCAAGCCCCATGTTGGACCCTGCTCAGCGGGGAGTCTGCTTGAAAGATTCTCTCCCTCTGTCTCTACCCCCACTGTGCACATGGACACGCATGCTCTCTCTCTCTCTAAAATAAATAGTCGTTAAAATTACAAATCATGTTGATAAATTTTTAAAAATCTAAGTAAATGGCAAGATATACCATGTTCATAGATCGGCAGTTTCAATATAGTTAAGGTGGCAATTCTTCCCAAACTGATCTATAGATTCAATTCAATCTCCACCAAGATCTCACCAGGCCTCTTTGTAGAATGTGACAAGCTGATTCTAAAATTTATTTGGAAATGCAAAAGACCTGAAATAGCCAAAACAATTTTGGTAAAAAAGGACAAAGTTGGAGACTTACACTACCTGATTTCCAGACTTATTATTTAGCTATAGAAATCAAGACAGTGTGATATTGATAGAAGGATAGTCGTATAGATTAATAGATTAGAATAGAGAATCCAGAATTAGACATACACATTAGAACCCTCACAACTCAATATAAGACAAACAACCTTATTTTTTTCAGAAGGGACAAAATATGAACAGATACTTCACAAAGATACATGAATGTCCAATAAGCTCATGAAAATATACTCAACATCATTAATATCAGAGGAATAGAGGTTAAAATCATGGGGGTGCCTGGGTGGCTCAGTCAGTTGAGCGTCCAACTTTTGATTTAGGCTCAGGTTATGATCTCAGGGTCGTGGGATCCAGCCCCCTGTTGAGCCCCACCTAGGGCTCTGTGCTAGACATAGAACCTGCCTAAGATTCTCTCTCTCCTCTCCCTCTGCCTCTTGCACACCCCTCTACCCCCTCTCTAAAAAAAAAAAAAAGGAAAAAAAGAAAAATTAAAATCATGAAGAATACCCACTTTATAAGCATCAGAATGGTTAAAATGAAGCAGTATGACAATGCCAAGTGTTGCTGAGAATACGGAGCAACTGGAACATCAATTTTGTTGTTAGGAATGTAAAATGGTATGACCACTATAGAAAAGCAGTTCAGTAGTCTCTTATAAAGAAATAAATAAAGTAAACATACATTTACCATACACCCGGAAAAAAGAAAAAATGATACAAAAAGAGTTTTATGTGAATGCTGTCGTGTAAGCCTCTGACATTAAGCTTTTTAACTTTAGTGTAAGTGCCTGACATTAAGTTTTTGATGGCCATGGCATCCATTTCAAAATCCTCCATCTTGAATAGACACATCACCAGCCGTATGACACAATTACTAGCAAAACAACCAGATAAAAAATTGGGCTGCCCCCACCCAGGAAGTTTTCTCAGAAAGCCCTGGGGAAACTAAATAACTGACCATTTGAGTGACCCCATTTCTCCCTTCCTCTACCCTAGTTTCCCTCTATGCTTTAAATTAGCCAATAAAGAGCAAACCATTGAAATTCTAGACATCCTTACACTGGGACCCTAATAAAGGCAGGACCCCAGGCTTAAACTCTCTCTCTCTCTTCACCCCCCAACCCCAGCTGCCACCTGATTCCCTTGCTGTGTGGACTTCCGGTGTGCTGTGTACCCTCCAGGACCTGTGAGTAGTAAATCTTGTTCCCCAGAATTCCCTGATGGGTTCTGCTCAAGTGTGTCCTGCAGTTATAAGAACTCCAGGGGCTGGTCCAGCCACGACAGGTGACCCTGGTTGGGGAAATATCTGTGGGGGCTTCCTACAAGTAATATGGGCTCAGGAGGGTGCCTCAGGTAATCCTGGCAAAGAGCATCACTACAAATAAGCTGAGGCCAACACAACAAATGCTCATTTCTGGTTTATCCATAATTCATAACAGCCACAAACTGAAAAATAACCCAAATCTTCCACTACAGATAAATGGATACCCGCACTGTTGTATACTCATTCATGCAACAGGCTACCACTCAGCAATTAAAAGGAACAGATTTCTGGTATTTGCAACAGCATAGCTTGATCTAAAACATGTTATGTCGAGTGAATGTTGTGTTGACCCCGAATTGTGAATACGGTAGGATTCCATTTATACGAAGGTGTAAATCAGGCAGAACTATTTTATGATGCTAGAAATCAGCTCCGTGGTGTCTGCGTAGCTGGCGGCAGGGAGGACGGATGGCAGCGACACCCAAGCACAATCTGTATTTTGATGCAGTGGTTGCTGCCTGGGAGTGTACACTCTTCACAACTCCTTCCATCATATGCTTAAACGGTGTGCATTCGGTTGCCTTGTAAGTTATGCGCCAATAAGCTTGATTAAAAATGCGATACCTCAATAAAAACTGTGAAAGTACTTAATGCCACTTAACTGGACACTTTTAGTCAAAATGATCAAAGTGATCAAAATGGTCACTTTTATGTTATATATACTTTGCCACAATAAAAAATACGAGGTTTATTTTTTCTAAAATTATAATATTTAAAATTTCAAACACACAAAATGGAAAGAACAGTGTAATCTTCCCCTGTATGTCCTCTGTGCATTATCTAGATCTAACCATTATTAAAGCAAATATGGCAAATTTGCTACATTTATATATATATATAAACACCCTAGATTGAGTAAGCTTAAATTTATAATCACATTGTTTTGATTTTAAATTTATTAATATTATATTATATCTGAGTAAATTAACAAGAATTCATTAATATCATTTTTTATCTAGTCAAGTTTCAAATTTTCCCAAGCATTCCAAAATTCATCCCTGAATTTCTCTTTTATTTATTTATTTTTTATAATAATTATTTATTATATTATGTTAGTCACCATACAGTACCTCCCTAGTTTTTGATGTAAAGTTCCATGATTCATTACTTGCGTATAACACCCAGTGCACCATGCAATACGTGCCCTCTTTAATACCATCACTGAATTTCTCTTTTACAGTCTTTTGTCCCACTGAAGATTGAATCAAGGTGTGTGTTTTGTTATGTCCTCTTAGGCTCACTTAATCAAAAGTTGTTTTCTTTCTCCTCCATGATATTGACTTGCTAAAGGCACCCAGCCAGATAGGGAGAGCCCCATATTCTTCATTTGTCTATTTCCTCATAGTATCATTTCCCTTGTACTCAATTCCCTTTACTTCTTGTGACGTGGAAACTTTGTCAAGGACTTCATTAGATTCAGGTTAGTATCTTTGACAAGAATTATTCATAGATACATATGTATAGTTAATCACTACATCATATCGTAGGGCTGATCAGATGGTACCACTGTTGGTGATGCCAAATTTGGTTACTCAGCTAAGGTAGTGACAGCCAGATCTCTTCATTGTAAAAACGTCTTTGTTTTTGTTTGTTTGTTTGTTTATTTTTGCAATTTACAAGCAATGGTTTTAGTATGCACTAAAGATCGCTGATGATTCAATGTTTCTTTGGGGGGTAAGAAACTATTTGAAACCCACTATATTGGCAAAAATTTAAAAATCTGGTATTGCCAAAGGTTAGTGGGAGTGCATAAGCCCCTAGATCTCTTATCCACTGCTGATGGAAGTGTATGTTGATTCAACCACTTTAGAAATCCAGTTGGCATTATCTGGTAAAGCTAAAGAGGCTGCTAATTTATAAACCACACTTTTTTCCTCTTTATCTCTTTCTTAGGAGAAATTCTCATACCAGTGTACAAAGAGACATATACAAGACTTTTCATAGTAGGATTGTTTTGTAAGAGCAAAACTTGGGAATGATCCAAATGTTCCTTAGAAAAGAATGGATAAATAAAGTGTTGTACAGTCAAACAACAGAGTAGCATAAAACAGTGATACTGAATCACCTAATGCCATGAGCATCAGTCTGATGAATCTTACACACACATACACACATGTTTTAGGAGAAAACATGCAGTACTTTTTATTAAAGATGGTGGGATTAACACATATCTACCTCTGTTCTTTCTCCAAATTCCACTAAAACAATAGCAGAATTTTTTAAAGCCATGTTTGCACAAGGACAAACAGGAGTGTAGATAGTAGCAATAAAGTCTACAAGGCATAAAAAGAATGGTAACTGATTTATTGGACTGGAAAATTGACTCTTAAGCTGGCAGGGAGAATGCAAAGGAGCATTTAACCATGTGCTCCGAAACACCCAATGGGTTTAGGAATTGGTGGAACCAAGTATCTTTTGAAGCCTGACATGGTCCTGCCATGCTGGCGAGGCCAGGTACAGGGCTTCTGGTAGATAGTCTCAGCTAAGCCCAGCTTTCCACCTATCCCAGCCAAGTGGCCAGACATAGGAGTTGAGAAACCATGCTGCGAGTGAAATCTCCAACCCAATCTGCTGCAGTGCTCAGCCACTTGAGTCACTCCCAGATGTCTGAGTCATCTCAGCTGAGGCCCCGGACATGGTGGGACAGCTTAAACTCATGATCCACCAGAATCTACAAGTGTAATAAAATGTCTTAGACCACTACGTTTTGGGTGGTATGTTATACAGCATTGGCTGACTGGAACAACCATCAGGCCTGCAAGGGACACGATACAACAAATGACAGCCCAGGTTCCAGGGTGGGGTTCCATGCAAATCCGGGGGAGAGCTGGTCCCATGGGAGAGGCAGGCAGTGAGAGGAAATGGAAGGGTCTCCGGAGTGCTGGGAAATCAAGCCAAAGCAGAAAATACCTTTTGTTCCTTATAGATCAGAACTGACTCTTAAGAGATTTGTCAAAGTGAGTGATACTTTGAGAAGGATGGTTGTATATGAAACTTTGAGAATCAGATGTTGTGAGAATCAGAATTGCATACCCTTTGGTAATTTATCATTTTTTTTGGTAAGCTCTCCTTCCTGAAGTCTTCATATGGTTATGAATGGCTATAATATGAGTATGGTAGCAAGCATCAGTATAAACGCCCACCGTCATGCTGTCTCCCCATAGGACTGTGACGGTGCCTCTTTCGGTCAGGCACTGACATGGCTGGTTCTTCTCTGCAACTGCTAATACTTCTATTTACTCCTTCACTATATACGAAGGTCAAGGTGAATTCCAGCCCAATCGAGGTGGGGAGGTCCTCTGAGTAGGGGGAAGGGTGGAAAAAGACTGACGGTTCAGGAATGGACAAGGTGATCTGAGGACAGGGTATACTGAAGAGAAGAGTCTGGGGAACCTGAAACCTTGCAGATGTAACCAGAGACAGGATGCAGGGTAAAATTTCTTCCTTGTAAATAGGCTGAGGCTTCCCTTCCTTCACTACCTCTGACCTCTTCAATATCTATCTCCTTAGAGCTCTCATCCACTGTGCTTATAGTCATGATAACTCAAGAAATCCTTGGAACATTCCTGCCTCTGTGGTCCTGAACTGTTGCTGAGGTAATGAATTGTTGCTCTGATTTCCAGTTAAGTCATAAGAAGATTGCCCTCTAGTAATATGCTCATTCATTCATTTGGCTTTAGTCCACTCATCAGTACAGCCTTCATTGCAGGAAGGGCTTGAGAGATCTTCTTGCCCAGGCTTCTTATCTTACAAATGAGGAAGTTGAGGCTCAAATTGCTCCCATTGGTGGGGTGATTTATGGTGACTTACAGTAGAGATCTACAGGGGTAGGTCTTGGTACTCAGCAAGATGTCAATTACTGATGACATTGAGTAGACTCCATATCCTTAATGACCAGATGAAACACTCAGTTTAACTTTTTCCAGTGACAGGAATCTGTTGGGGTTTTTTTGTTTTTTGTTTTTTTTTTTTAGAGAGAGAGAAGGAGTGGGAGAGAGAGAGAATGAGCCGGGGAGCGTCAGGCAGAGGGAGAAGCAGACTCCCCAGCCGAGCAGGGAGCCCGATGCGGGACTTGATCCCAGGACCCTGGGATCATGACCTGAGCCGAAGGCAGACGCTTAACTGACTGAGCCACCCAGGCACCCTCAGCAACAGGAATCTACAGGACAACAGAGTAACCTCATACACACTGAGGTCAGTTATGTGGAGGAGCAGATGAAAGAAAATTTGCTATTTTATAATGTACACCAAACCTAGAGGGAAGCCTCACGTCTTTGGGGGCTCAAGACGAAAGGTCTACATGTCAAAGAAAGAGCCCAAGGGAAACCTTTCAGATCCTAACTTCACAAAAACTCAGGGCAGAAAACATTACCAATGATCTTCTTAGCAATGTCCCCATTTTTACTCACTGAGAGGGAGGTGCTGTCCAGTCTGCACGAGACAAACCTGGGAGATGTGGGGATGAGGATGCTGTGAGGAATAGATTTCTTAAATTGAAAATTATGCCAGAAAGGAGGGAGGCAAATGAGTTTAAGGCAATGACTAGAAATCGTCCCTTTGTGAGAAGACCTGGTTAGCCTGAGGTCAGTCCAGCAGCCAACTGATCAAGCAAAAAATATCATTATACCAGAAATATAATAATCTTGATGTACATAAATAGACAAGGCTGCTGGATGTAGCAAAGTTTGTATAATAGCCTAAGTGCCCACAAAAGAGTCAATGAATTCAGGTAGCTCTAACAAAATAAAATATTGCGTAGGCAGTAATCAGGATAATGTATTTCTATGTTCACTGGCACGAAACACTTCCATGATCATTTGGTGACATGTATTATATAATTTATATATATGCAACATTATATGTGTGTGTGGGGTGTGTGTGTGTGTGTGCGCGCACGCGTGCGTGCATGTCTGTGCTTAGGGAGACCTCTACAAAGATGTCCCACAAAACTTCTGGAAGTTAGTATTTTTGTTCTTTAAAATTTTTTTCATGTTGTTCTGTATTCCTTGAATTGGCTACAGAAGATTTTCTACTATAATCAGAAAAAATGACACAGGTATTTTAAAATCACGAGAGCATGTTGTTTGGAGGGAGGAACCCAGGAGAGGAAAGTGAGGTGGAGTGGCGTGGAATTAGAGGCAGCTGTGGATGCCAGCGAGCAGCCGCATCTCTAAACCACAGCAGTGTGGTTATCCCCACGGACAAACCTGTGCAAGGGAGAGGAGACTGTCCAGCCACACTCTTCCTTACCTTGTGTTCGATGCCCTACCAGACTACCTGGTGTTCTAAGTATGCAGTGTTTTTTAAAAAAACTTTTTTATATGCCTTTTGATTTGCTTAGAATGGCTTCTTACTTGGCCGACTTTCATAAGTACTTCAAGCATCACCTCCACTTTGAAGCCCTCCTGGGTTCCTCTAGGTAGCTATGGAATTGTAAATATTTGTTTATACGTCATCTGATGGAGCTAGATTGTGGGCATCTAGTGACAACCACGGTGATGGTGACCATCCATTGTGATGTGCCCTGTGGTGTTAAGAATGGAAAATGCTACAGGATGACAGGATTCGAAATACCGCAGAGTAACAAACACCTGGGACCGGATAGTGGTTATGGTGCCCAGACCTCCATGCAGGCTGGGAGAAGAAAAATATTAAAAATTTCAATTCTGAAGTTCAATAAATTATCAAACCATGTGAAAAGTCACTTACCTTTTTCTACACTAAGTACGAGATACTATTTTTCATCCATTATGTTGGCAACAATCAAGTAGTTTTATGACACCACATATGGGTGATGTTACAGAGAAACAGAAAATGTTGCTGACTGGAGGGTACATTTGTACTTTTTGGAAGATGATTTGGCAAGATCTGCCAAAATTTTAAATCCATTTATTTTTACCCAAGTGGTTCTACTTCTAAGAATGTGTCCTACTTACATCATACCCATGTATGAAATGACATTGTGTACAAAGTTATTCATTGTGGCATTTGTTGTAATAGCAAAAGTTTTGAAACAATTTGAATAGCCATTAATAAAGAAAGGGTTAAATTAATTATCAAACATCTATGCTGGGGCACCTGACTGGCTCAGTTGGTAGAGCATGTGACTCTTGATCTCAGAATTGTGAGTTTGGGCCCCACATTGGGAATAGAGCCTACTTTTTAAAAAAATCCATGTGGTGGAAAGCTCAGGAGTCTTTAGAAAGAATATAGCAGCTTCATATATACTGGCTTGGAGTGATCTCTAAGATGTGGTTTTATAATTTTTTTTAAAGATTTTATTTATTTAGAGAGAGAGTGCACGTGCGCACGCACACAAATGGGGCTGCGGGTGGGGAGGGTCAGAGGAGAAGGGAGAGAGAGACTCCCAAGCAGATTCTGCGCTGAGCCCACAGCCTGTTGTAGGCCTATATCCCACAGCTCCGAGCTCATGACCTGAGCCGAAATCAAGAGTCAGATGTTCAACTGACTGAGCCACCCAGGCGTCCCTAAGAGGCAGTGTTAAATGAAAAAAAGCAAAGTGCATACCAGTATATATAATCTGTTAAAACTGCAGAAAAAATATGTAGTTTAGTCAATTTGGCCGCTATTACAAAGCACCATAGACGGGGGGTTTATCAGAAACAGAAACGTGCTCACAGTTTGGAGGCTGGAAGTCCGAACAGGGTGCCAGCACGGTCAGGTCCTGGGGACAACGCTGTACCAAGCTGCAGACTGCTGGCTTCTCATTGCGTCCGCACATGGCAGGAAGAGGGGGCTAGTTCTCTGGCCTCTTCTGGTAAGGAAACGAATCCCATTCATGAGGGCTCCACCCTCATTTTTGACCTCATCACCTCCCAAAGGCCCCACTTCCTCCTAATACCATCAGCTTGGGGGTTAGATTTCAACATGTGAATTTCGGGAAGAAACACAATTCGGTCACATATATATACATATATGTAATATCTATATTGGTCCCCAAGATACACAGAAGTGTATCAGTTCGCTAGGGGTACGGTAACAAAGTACCATAGACTGACTACCTTAAAGAACAGGAATTTATTTCTCACAGTTCTGGGGGCTCCAAGTGTGAGGTCAAGGTGTCCCAGGGTTGGTTTCTTCTGAGGCCTTTCTCCTTGGCTTGCAGAGGGGCACCTTCCCCCTGTGTTTTTTTCCTGATCTTTCCTCCTGTCTGTATCCTCATCTCAGTTGTTATAAAGACACCAGGTATATTGCACTAGGACCCACCCTAATGACCTCATTTAACCTTGATTACCTCTTAAAGATCCCCTACCTCCAAATGCAATCACGTTCTGAGGAACTGGGGATTGGGACTTTGGCATATGAATTTGGGGGGTGTGACACAACTCAGTCCCTAACAAAAGGTACACACGTAAGTAAGTCCTCTTGTAGGTACCTTTAGGAGACTACGCAGCCAATGGCGATCATGTCTGCTTCTACGGGAGGGAAGTGTTGGACAGACAACGGTTAAAGGAAAAGACACACTTCCATTTTTGGAACTTTGAAGCACCCTATGTAGGTAGTACCTATTTAAACATTTAATTAAGTAAAAATAAAGGGAAAAAACTTGTCTCTCAATCCTTTTTTTTTTGTCTGCATTTTAAACATTTTTTCTTTTCTTTGTTGAAGATGAATAGTTTATGCATTAAAATAAGCCTGAAAAGTCTGGATCTGCATCCTTTTGAGTTTCTCTAATGGAGGAAAGCACTCGTTTTGTGCAGTGCAGGCCACCACCTGCTGGGACTTGTCCCACATAAACGAAGTACGGATCTATCTGGGAACAGACTCCTTTATAATTCCTTTGTATCAACTATACAGAGCGGTGGTAGAAATTCTTCCTATGGGTCTCCCATCACAGCCAGTATAACCCCTTTAAAGTTAGATAATGTCACTCTTCTGTTCAAAACCCTGAAAAGGCTCCCATTTCACTCAGCGCGAAAGCAAAGTCCTGAGAGCAGCTACAAAGCCAGTGTGATCTGCCTCTCATCCTTCAAAGTGACCCCTCTAGGCTCGCTGCTCCTTGCTCACTGGTCCAGCTGCCCTGGCCCCCCTGCTGTCCCTGGAGAACCAGCTCTGGAAGCCTCCATGCTCTGCCTTAGCCAGGGGACTGCTCCCCCCACTACCTTCTGTGGTCCTCACCTTTAAGGTTTGGCTCTGGCTCGCTTCCTCCGGCACCCCACCTACCCTGACCATTGTATTACCTTCACGACCTGCCTCCCTCCCTCTACCCCACATCACCCCCTCAGTCCTGATTTCCCTTCGTGCTCTATTTTTTTTTCTATAGCATTCATCATCTCCTTATATATTTTATGTTTTTATTGTCTGCTTTCTCCACTAGAATGTAAGCTCCATGAGGGCAAAACTCTTTGCCTGTCTTGTTCACAAATGAATCCCAAGCACCTAAATTCAGTCCTGGCACACAGTAGGCACTCAATAAATCTCTTGAATGAATGACTGAGTAAATGACTGGTAAGCCCGTGCCTTTCTTTTATGCCTGAGGAAGGGACCTCTCTGCTCCAGACTTATCTCCCCTTCTCTCCTGCCGTTCCTCCTCTGTGCAGAAACACAGACCTCTGTTCTGATGAACAACAAGACCTCACCTCAGGTGTCAGGCTGCCTAGTACTTTGCCTGTTACCTCAATCCTTATAATACTTTGTAATTTACGTATTAAGAATGTGCTCATTTCATACACTTACAAATAGTAAGTCTCTAGCTCAGGGTTATCAGCAATTAAACAAGAGTCCTAGAGCTTTTATGCAAGACTTTCTGTCATAAAATGAGATCAGAAACTATCTTTCTGGAAACGCCTCTGTTCTTCTCTCGTCCTCTCTCAGTCTCACCAACTGGCCGCCCTATCCATCTTCCTAAAAATAAAACCTGCTTTCCCCTTTAACAGGAATTTACTGAGTGAGGGCAGCAGAATGGTTAACTGAGAGCTATGTTCATCCCAGATACATTTCGTAGTAGAATCAGATTCGTGAAGAAGTTTCCTTCAACAAACATTTCTGGGGCTCCCGCTAGGTACCCGGCAACATGCCAGCCTCTGGATTCTTAAAAGGACCTTCAAAGAGACTTGCAGGTAATCATACAAATTACTCCTCAAACCCAGCCTCTAGTTTAACGCACGTTTTCCTGGGCAAGGGCACACCCGGTCAGTGTGAACCCCAAATCCTTATTAGCAAGGGCGTGTCCCCATCTTCTTGATGGTGAGCACTCCTGATTTTAGATGATTTCAGGTGGGGCTGGGAGTCAGGATTTCGCAGAGCAGAAAAATCCCCAAAATGTCTCTTACCAGGGAATTGCTATGCAATTTCTTTAGAAGTGAATTTGCCTTCCTAATTATGGGTGCCTGGGGCTACAATTACAGATAAAGAGCGTTTCCAAAACTTAAAGTTCTTCCTGCTTCCTTCTCCAAAGCCTTGCTGGCAAACTTCCTGGGCTGTCAGATTCTGCAGAGGTGGGGGAGGCAGGCCCGAAGCTGCAGGCCTGACTGAAAGCGGGAGGGGAGTGAGGGGCGGCTGTCCCGGAGACGGGAGATGCGCTGTCTAGACCCGCTCCAAGGGAAGCCTGGCTGCCCAGCTGCAGGGAGTGGTCAGGAGGCAGCCTGCAGTGGTCAGCTCTGTCAGAAGAGTCTGACACTCCTCAGCTGCGGAGTGGCCCCGTGGGTGGTCACGCCCTTCCTGTGCAGCCTGTGATGAGGGACTGAGCGACGTGAGGGGCCTCTGTGCCCCATCCGAGGCACAATGACGTCCTCAGGGCAGAGCCAGTCACCAGGTTCGTGGAGATTTTGCATTGTGGTTCCCCTTGTTCCCGGGCCTGGTCGTGCCTCCTCTGTCTTGCTTTCATAGGTGTTCGTCCCCAGTAAACAGAGTCCACGCTCCAACTCCATTACAGTGTCCACTAGAAACCCAAGCTGTGGTGAAGGGTCAGAGGATGAGGGGTAGGCCCAGCTGCAGACGCAGACAGAAGAAGGTTCCTGACCAGGGGAGCCCGCCGTTGGCTTTAGTGGCCTTCTTGGAGGAAGGGGTGTTCTACCTGGTGGGCAGAGCAGTGGCTCACAGACCTGCCAGCAGTGCCCTGAGCCCCCAAGACCTGTCCCTCCCATATCTTTACTCTGTAAGGGCCGTTCCTCTTACCATCACTCTGAGCGCACATTCTTTTTTTTTTTTTTTTTTTTTTTAAGATTTTATTTATTTGACAGAGAGAAACAGCAGCGAGAGAGGGAACACAAGCAGGGGGAGTGGGAGAGGAACAGACAGGCTCCCAGCGGAGCAGGGAGCCCGATGCAGGGCTCGATCCCAGGACCCCGGGATCATGACCTGAGCCAAGGCAGACTGAGCCACCCAGGCGCCCCTGAGCACACATTCTTGTCATCTCTCTCTGGATTCATTTCGTGGGCTCCTAACTTCTGAACTCCCACCGGACTGATGGCTCTGAAACCTCTCTCCGATCACGCTCGTTCCTTGCATAAAACTCTTCAAAGGCTCTCCATCAAGCTCAGCACGAGGGTCGCGTGAATTAGCGGGGCCTGGAGGTCTGGCCGGGTTTGCCTCTCGCTCTTCGGGTGCAGCTCTGAGCGCAGCCCGCGCCCCTTCCACTTCCCACCAGGCTCAGGGGGCTTCCCCGCTGCTTCAGGCTCCAGGGCCCGCAACTGCAAACAGCAGGCGGTAGCACCCTCCGCTTGTCAAGAGGGCCACCCGTGTAGGCGTACCCACCTCCCTGGGGCCCCCTGAGAGGGGGCAGCACCAGCTCTACCGCCCCAGGGATGACCACCATCCTCTACACGCTTGCCCAAGCCTGAGGAGTCGGGAGGGCGCTGGGGACATGGGGGGATGGTCAAAAGCAAACGGCAGAGTACCCGGCTCATGACGGCGAGGGTCAAGCGAACATGCCTTGCTGGCACCTGGCCTTGGAGCGCCGAGTGTGCGGCCAGGTCACCCATCCGAGGGGCAGGCGCTGGGGGTGAGCAGCGGGGGGTGGAGGAGCTGAGCAAGCTCCCATCCGGGGTCCCTCAGAAGGTTCTCACACGAGCCCGTGGCTGACTCAGCCCTTGGACATCTGCCACCCAGAGGACAGTGGGCCAGCCAGTGCCCACCAGAGAGCCAGGCAGCCGACGCAGAGAGGATAAAGACCATGGTGGGTTCCGCGGAGCGACATTTCCTCTTCTCCTTCTCCCTCCTGGCCGCCCCTCGTTGCAAGTGCTGGCCACCGTCACAATCTCAGCTCCAGTCTGTAGAGGTGAGTTTGAAGTTTTAAATTACCTTTTAATAAACCAGAAAGGAGGGTTTGAAAGACCGTGGTTGAAGACAGTGATTGAATAAGAAAACAGTTTTGTGTTTATGCCCCGCTGGGTTCTATTTTAGAATTTTGCCACCTTCCTTAAAGTTGGACTAGACCACCTGCTGCCCCCTAAGTACTCCAGAAAAGAGTGGGGATTTGGGGCTGGAGCCACATCGGCTCTGGCCCTTCAACCTACGGACGTTGATGGACCTCGGACCCTGTCATTTTTCCATCCTTTCTGTCTCAGCAGTCACAGTGATTGGTTAAGTAGGTTCCATCTGGCAGGCAGAATTTTAAATTCTTGATGTGTGTTAACTCGTGCTGTCTTGGTGAACAACTCTTTAAGGTATATGCTATTGCTCTCTATATTTCTAGAAGAGGAAATGAAGGCACAGAGAAGTGAAGTAACTTGTCGATCCCTTCTTTAGGGTCTCAGCCCCTGCTGCTAGGACAAAATGCCATAGACTGGGTGGCTTAAACAACAAATGTTTATTTCTCGTCATTCCGAGGCTAGGAAGTCCAGGGTCAGGATATTGGAAGACTCGGTGTCTGGTGAGAACCTGCTTTGGTTTGCAGTTAACTGTCTTCTTGTTGTATCTTCACATGGTGGAGGGACAGATAGGCAGAGAGAGAGAAGCAAACTCCCTGGTCTCTTCTTTAAAAGGTGCTAATCCCATTCAAGAAGGCTCTACCCTCACTCATGATCTAATTATCTCCCAAAGGCCCATCCCCAAATACATGGGGGTTTGGGGGGGTTTGAGTTTCAGGGTATGACTTTTGAGTGGTCACAAACAGTCCCTAGCCCTTAAGCAAATGACAACGTAAGACTTGAATCAGATAGTTTGGTTCTAAAGCCCTCCCTGGCTTGCCCTCTATACCCCACTGTCTCCTGAGCTTTAGAAAATCCTATCCTCTGGACTTCTTGGGGAATCTTATACTATTGTTTATACTTCCCTTTTCTGAATTTCGAATTTCTGCTTCTCCTCTGGCCTTCTTCTCACTCACCATGAACTATGACTCTTTTCACTTCTGACTGACCTCCAGCTCGTTACTTAAGAGCAGACCATACCAGCTGCCTCCTTGTTCTCCCTTCTTTCTCTAGAACAGATCTCAGCTTGTAGTAATGACCCTGTTGAATATCTTTATAGAGTTTTTGCTATTGACTCCTTCCCTTCTTGAAAATTCTGCCTTGCTTGGTTTCTGTGACATCCTTCCCTGCAAGCTTTCTCTCCCCACCTCATACTCTTTTTCTGACTCAGACCTGTTTCTAGCCGGCTCTCCTGCTATGCCTGAATGTTGGTATAACCCTGGAGTCCAACCTGAGCACTCTCCTCAGAGCAATTCTCTCCTTTCATAGAAGTGTTCTAATGGTGTTCCTCAGGCAACCTATACTCAACATTTCCAAGACTGAAGCATCTTCTTTCCTTTAGAACCTGTTCTTGACATAATCCCCATCAGAAGAAGAGTTCTGGAACCAGACCAAGGTCTCCACCAAACATTTGTTGAATCCTATTGTTTTTACCTTGTAAACTAGTAAAATTTTTGGTCTCTGAATTCTTGTAGACTCTTAAAAATCAAGGATCCCTGAAGGCTTCTATCTATATGAGCTATTTTTAAAGATGTTTATGCTATTAGAAATTAAAAGAGAAATGTCAAAATATTTATTTAAAATAATAATAAAGGGGTGCCAGGGTGGCTCAGTCACTAAGCATCTGCCTTTGGCTTGAGACATGATCCCAGATTCCGGGGATCGATCCCCGGATCGGGCTCCCTGCTCCACTGGGAGCCTGCTTCTTCCTCTCCCACTCCCCATGCTTGTGTTCCCCCTCTCGCTGGCTGTCTCTCTCTCTCTCTCTCTCTCTCTGTCAAATAAATACATAAAATCTTAAAAAAAATAGACCCATCACATATTAACATGAATGAAATATTTTATGAAAATAATTCCATTTCCAAAGCAAAAAAAAAAAAAAAAAAAGAGAGAGAGAGAGACAGAGAGAGAGAGAAGAGTTGCATTGTTTTACATCTTTTTGCAAATCTCTTTAATGACCAGCTTCACAGAAGACAGGAGGATTATCATATCTGTTCCTGTTGCAATATATTATTTTGGTTGAACTCTATGGAGAAAATCCAGCCTTAGACTGATCAGTAGTTGGAAGAGGGAGGGGGGATTTAAGCAGCCTTTTCAACTAATTGTAGATTGTTTCCTTTGATACTACATCAAAGCACAAGTGATGATTTCTTAAAGGTCAGCCGGGATGCGAATTCTCCAGACCTCACACTGAACTCTTTGTCCTGTGTTACATTACAATGTATCGGTCTACTTGACACTTTGAATGGCTCTCTTACAGGCATGACTTTATGATACGATACATGGGGCTTTTGGAAATACTGGTTCACTGCCTTATGCACATGTCTCAAATGCTGACACACACGTGCGGTGCTCCCACCACCGTATTAGTTTCCTAGGGCTGCCGTAACAAAGTGCCACCCACTGTGTGGCTTAAAATGACAGAAACTTATTCTCTCCTATTTCTGGAGGCTAGAGGTCTGAAGGTAAGGTTTTGGCAGGGTTGGTTTTTTTCTTGAGGCACTGAGGGAGAGTCTCTCTCATGACCATCTCCCAGCTTTTGGTAGTTGCCAGCAATCCTTGACATTTCTTGACTGACCTCAATGTCTACCCCATCTTTACATGGCCCCATCCCCTGTGTGTGTTTGTGTTTATGTATGCAAAACACTCCTTCCTTATAAGAACACAGAGATTGGAGTTAGGGCCCACTCGAATCGAGTATGACCTCTTTTAAACTGATTACGTTTGCAAAGAGCCTCTTTTCAAATAAGGTCACATTGACAGATACCAGGCATCAGGACTTCAATATGTCTTTTTGGGGGACACAATTCAACCCATAGCTATTGCCTCATCTGAAAAATCTTTAAGAACTGGTAAATACAGGGGCATCTGACTGGTTCAGTTGGTAGAGCATGTGACTCTTGATCTCGGTGTTGTTGAGTTTGAGCCCCACATGGGGTGTAGACCTTAAAAAAAAAAAAGGAATTGGTAATTGCAGTGGTGGGCAAAAGTTTTCCAATTCTAATTTTTTAATTTTGTTTTAAATTATTTATTTATTTATTTATTTATTTATTTATTTATTTATTTTTAGAGAGAGTGTGCAGGGGAGGGGGCAAAGGGAGAGGGGCAGAGGAAGAGGGAGAGAATCTCAAGCAGACTCCGTGCTGAGTACAGAGCCTGACATGGGGCTCGATCTCACGACCCTAAGATCATGACCTGAGCCAAAACCAAGAGTCAGATGCTTTAAACAACTGCGCCACCCGGACATCACTCAAATTCTAATTTTGGCCTGAAAACTCAAATTTCACTACTGGTAACAAATACAACTAGTAGCAAATACCACAACAAAAACAAGAAAAAGTTGTTATCCTTTGAGTGGCAGATTCAATTTGTTCATTTTCAAGAAAATGTCTCTTAAATATTCAGGGTGAATAACCTTAATCGGTCCTCCCCCCCTTAGGTGAAAGTGGTGTTCCGTGAAAAAAGTGGTCAGTGCAGCTCATAACTCACTTGCAAATGTATTTTTCTTTGGGACAACAATTGTTTCTCTCTGTGACTGAGATGTTACATGTATCCCTCCTACTGCATCATACAGAGTATGAAAAAGAGGTGTATTCAAGGCTGAGATTTAATGAAATTAATCATTTTTATTCCTTCATCAAGGACATTTTGAAGAGGAATTGACTTTTTTTTCCCCCTTCTATGAATGCATGGAGGTGAAGGATGCAAGACTGTTAGTGGACTTCAGCATCTTAGTTCTGCTAAGACACCAGCAGTTTCACCCATCATTGTTTGGCACTGTTAGTGCAAATGTCGACCCAGTGAAAAAGCCCAATATTGCCTTAATATTATTGCAAAAATAGGGTTTTTTTTTGGTTTTGTTTTGTTTTGTTTTTTTATTTTAATGTTTTTTTATTATATTATGTTAGTCACCATACAGTACATCCCCGGTTTCCGATGTAAAGTTCGATGATTCATTAGTTGCGTATAACACCCACTGCACCATGCAATACGTGCCCTCCTTACTACCCATCACCAGTCTATCCCATTCCCCCACCCCCCTCCCCTCTGAGGACCTCAGTTTGTTTCTCAGAGTCCATAGTCTCTCATGCTTCATTTCCCCTTCTGATTACCCCCCTTTCTTTATCCCTTTCTTCCCCTACCGATCTTCCTAGTACTTATGTTCCATAGATGAGAAAAACCATATGATAATTGTCTTTCTCTGCTTGACTTATTTCACTTAGCATTATCTCCTCCAGTGCCGTCCATGTTGCAGCAAATGTTGAGAAATCGTTCTTTCTGATGGCTGAGTAATATTCCATTGTATATATGGACCACAACTTCTTAATCCAGTCATCTGTTGAAGGGCAAATATTAGATGCAAGGATACAGTATTGAAAGCGGCCAGGGCAAAGAAATTTCTCACGTACCAAGGCAAAAGCATCAGAATTACGTCAGACCTGTCTACACAGACCTGGAATGAGAGAAAGGGTTGGGGGAGCATATTTAAAGCTCTTTCAGAGAAAAACATGCAGCCAAGGATCCTTTATCCAGCAAGGCTGTCATTCAGAATTGATGGAGAAATAAAGACATTTCAGAATCGCCAGTCACTAACCAATTTTGTAACCACGAAACCAGCCCTACAGGAGATATTACGGGGGGTTCTATAAAAGTAAAAAGGCCCCAAGAGTGATACAGAACAGAAAGTCACAGCCAATACAAACAAAGACTTTACTGGCAACATGGCAACATTAAAATCATATCTCTCAGTAATCAGTCTTAATGTAAATGGTTTGAACCATCCCATAAAACGCCACAGGGTTGCAGATTGGATAAAAAGAAATGACCCATCCATTTGCTGTCTACAAGAGACTCATTTCGAACCCAAAGATGCATTCAGACTGAGAGTAAGGGGATGGAGTAACATCTTTCACGCAAATGGACCTCAAAAGAAAGCTGGGGTAGCAATTCTCATATCAGATAAATTGGATTTTAAACTACAGACTATAGTTAGAGACGCAGAAGGGCACTATATTATTCTTAAGGGAAGTATTCAACAAGTGGATATGACAATTACAAATATATATGCCCCCAAGAGGGGAGCAGCAAGATACACAAGCCAACTCTTAACCAGAATAAAGAGACATATAAATAAAAATACATTAATAGTAGGGGACCTCAACACTCCACTATCAGAAATAGAACACCCTGGCAAAAACTAAGCAAAGAATCAAAGGCTTTGAATGCCATACTCGACGAGTTGGACCTTATAGATATATATGGAACACTACATCCCAGAACCAAAGCATACTCATTCTATTCTAATGCCCATGGAACATTCTCAAGAATAGACCATGTTCTGGGACACAAAACAGGTCTCAACCGATACCAAAAGATTGAAATTATCCCCTGCATATTCTCAGACCACAACGCTCTGAAATTGGAACTCAACCACAAGGAAAAATTTGGAAGAAGCTCAAACACTTGGAGACTAAGAACCATCCTGCTCAGGAATGACTCGGTAAACCAGGAAATCAAAAATCAACTTAAACGATTTATGGAGACCAACGAGAATGAAAATACAACAGTCCAAAACCTATGGGATACTGCAAAGGCAGTCCTAAGGGGGAAATACATAGCCATCCAAGCCTCACTCAAAAGAATAGAAAAATCTAAAATGCAGTTTTTATATTCTCACCTCAAGAAGCTGGAACAGCAACAGAGGGACAGGCCTAATCCACTCACAAGGAAGCAGTTGACCAAAATTAGAGCAGAAATCAATCAATCAGAAACCAGAAGTACAGTAGAGCAGATCAACAGGACTAGAAGCTGGTTCCTTGAGAGAATCAATAAAATTGACAGACCACTGGCAAGACTTATCCAAAAGAAAAGAGAAAGGACCTAAATTATTAAAATTATGAATGAAAAAGGAGAGGTCACGACCAACACCATTGAAATTGGAAGAACTATTAGAAATTTTTATCAACAGCTATATGCCAATAAACTAAGCAATCTGGAAAAGATGGAATCCTTCCTGGAAACCTATAAACTACCAAGATTGAAACCGGAAGAAATTGATTCCTTAAACAGGCCAATTAATTATGAAGAAATTGAGTCAGTGATAAACAACCTTCCAAATAACAAAACTCCAGGCCTGGACGGTATTCCTGGGGAATTCTACCACACATTCAAAGAAGAAATAATACCTATTCTCCTAAAGCTATTTCAAAAAATAGAAACAGAAGGAAAGCTACCAAACTCATTCTATGAGGCCAATATTACCTTGATCCCCAAACCAGGCAAGACCCCCTCAAAAAGGAGAATTACAGACCGATTTCCCTAATGAATATGGACGCCAAAATCCTCAACAAGATCCTGGCTAATAGAATCCAACAGTACATTAAAAGGATTATCCATCATGACCAAGTGGGATTCATACCTGGGATGCAAGCGTGGTTCAACATTCTCAAATCGGTCAGTGTGATACATCATATCAACAAGAAAAGACTCAGGAACCATATGATCCTCTCAATTGATGCAGAAAAAGCATTTGACAAAATACAGCATCTTTTCCTGATTAAAACCCTTCAGAATGTAGGAATAGAGGGTACATTTCTCAATCTCATAAAAGGCATCTATGAAAAGCCTACAGCAAATATTATTCTCAATGGGGAAAAGCTGGAAGCCTTTCCCTGAAGATCAGGAACACGACAAGAATGCCCACTCTTGCCACTATTATTCAACATAGTACTAGAAGTCCTTGCAACAGCAATCAGACAACAAAAAGGGATAAAATGTATCCAAATCGGCAAAGAAGAAGTCAAAATGTTTCTCTTTGCAGATGACATGATACCGTATATGGAAAACCCAAAAGAATCCACTCCCAAACTATTAGAAGTTATAGAGCAATTCAGTAACGTGGCGGGATACAAAATCAATGCTCAGAAATCAGTTGCATTTCTATACACGAACAATGAGACTGAAGAAAGAGAAATTAGGGAATCCATCCCATTTATAATAGCACAAAAAACCATATGTTACCTTGGAATTAACTTAACCAGAGACGTCAAGGATCTATATTCTAGAAACTATAAATCACTCTTGCAAAAATAGTGTTGACCTTGCAGCCCACCTGAAAGAGTTTCAGGGACCCCTAGTGGTCTGTGGAGCACATTTTGAGAACCACAGTCCTAGTCGGCTCTCCACCGGGACCCTGCCAGCCTTAGGGCCCATCAGTTCTTAGGAGAACAATTGCCAGAACCAGTTGTCCATCTCCAGTTGTTCCTTCTGACCAGTTCTCCATGCAGCAGCCCACGGGCTCTCAGAAAGGCATATGTTCCTGGGACACTCCGCTGCTTCAAACAAACCCTTCAGTGGTCCCCACTGACTTTAAAGTGGCAACTTCTTAGCATAGCATGGCACAGGAGGTAATCTTGGATCGAACAGTGACTTACCTTTCCCACCTCTTCCCCAGCCGCATTTCCACATGACATTCAATCCAACCACACCAGTTATTTTAATCCATGATGCTTTCTGTTGCCTGGAATGCCCTACCCTTCTCCCCTCTTACCTGGCTAAGCCTTACTGTTTAAAAGGCAACTTCTGTCCCTTCTTCCAGGAAGCCTTCCTTGACTAGCTTTTTGAATTAGCAGGATTTTCTCCTCTATGTTTCCATGCCATCGTGTACTTAGTTCTATTATAATATTTCTAATAACGTACCGTAGTATCGGTGAATAACAATAATGACTATTATAATCACAAACACTTATTTCTTACTTATATTTGTTGGATGTGATGTCCGGCACTTTAAATGCACTGTAATTTCTAGCATATGCGGCTATCATACACATTAAGACTTGGAGTTCTTTAACCCCACCCCAGGTATAGGAGGTAAGATAACAAAGTGGGTAAGTGCAGGATTCTTTTTTTTTTTTAAAGATTTTATTTATTTATTTATGTGAGAGAGAGCATGAGAGAGCACAAGCAGGGGGAGGCGCAGCAGAGGGAGACTGAGAAGTAAGCTCCCTGCTGAGCAGGGAGCCCCATGCTGGGCTCCATCCCAGGAACCTGAGATCATGACCTGAGCCAAAGGCAGATGCCTAACCGACTGAGCCACCTGGGCGCTTCAAGAGCATGGTTTTTAAAGTGTATGAGACTTGAGTTCACATTGCAGCTTTACGCTATGGGAACTTAAACAAGTTTCTCATTTTCTTCTCTCAAAAATCTTTGTTTTTACCAAGGTGATATATGTTATACAGAAAAGTACAAGTGAGAAAGCAATAAATGAGCCCTAAATCCCACCACTCAGAAATAAAATTATTTTTTGTAAGCACAGTTATAGATCTTTTCAAGTGGATTGGAATGTTAGGATGACATATCAATAACAAAAAATTTCATACATAAGGTGATATTCCATATTCTATTGTTTAGAAGTAGAAAAATACAACAACAACAACAACAAACTAGTGAAATTCAAGGGATTGCTGAAATTCAGGTAAATGATTCTTTACCAGAAGGGACATTGGGATACAGGTAGCTCCTTTAAACCCCTCTTAGAGCAGCACCCTTGCCTGTGCCCAGCAAGCTGCGGACCAACCCACACAGGCGCCCTGCTTGGATGCACGCGGTTCATTTAAGACAAATAGAAGTGAAATGTCTCATCCTGGCCACTTCCCATGCTCACTGAGCACCAAGTACATGGGCTGGGGAGCCAGACTGTGCGGGTTTGAATTCTGATTCCATGACTTGTTAGCTTTGGGTGGTTAGTTAACTTCTCTGTGTTTTATTTCCTCTTTTGTAAAATGAGGCTGGTAATAGACTGTTCTTTATGGGGTTACAGACAGGATCAAATAAATTAATCTGTAAAGAGTTTAGGGCAATAAGCCTACGCTGAACATCAATAAATGGTTCTCATTATTACTTGCTATCTGGCTCCCGTGCTAAGATTAGGAGGAGAAAAGGATGACAAAAACCATTAAAAGTGGGAGTTATTATACTTTTAAAACCGTAATATTTTGATTTGGGATCCCACCAACTGATGGCTTGCTAGAAGATAGGAGACCAGCCTTGTCATACTACTTCCTCCTCTTTTGCCCCTCTGATCAGTTTTCGCTTGTCAGTGTTATTTCTTTGTAAAGGTCATAACCATTCTGTTCCATTCCATTCTGTTCCATCACTTCTCCATTAGTTAACTTTGCCTTTATATTTAAATGGATTTCATGCTTACCATCAGGGTTTTTGCCCCCACATTTGTATTTCGGAGTTGTGTTATGCTGATTCAACTCTTTATCAGGTAGAGCTTGCGTGTTCAAGAAGGGCTCATGCATGCACGCTACATTCCTTGAGTTCTTGCATATTTGAGAATGTGTGCCTTTTGCATTTACACTTGAATGACATTTTGATGGGATGTAATATGTTGGGGTCACTTCTTTCCCTTGGAACTTTGCAGACATTACTCCACTGTCTTCTTCCATTGAACATTGCAGTGGAAAATCTGATTTTTCACCTTCTGGGTGGCTGGATTTTTTTCCCTGGATATCTAAACAATTTTTTTTCCCTACTCTTTCAACTTAACAAGCATATATCTAAATATCTCTTTTTTCTATCAATATTAATGGAAAACAGTATATCATTCTGATTAAAAGGCTGAAATCTTACACTTTGGAGAAATTTTTTCTCTATCACATTTTCCTATATTACAGTTTCTTCCCTTAATTATTGCAAATCTTCACTTCCAAGACATCAGGAATTTTTATGTTAGATTGTCTTTCTCATCTATTCTTTAATTGCTCTATGTTTCACGTCCTTTCCCTCAGTATTCATTACGATTATCTCAAGTCTTCTGTCCACGAAAATAATTTGATGATTAACTGTATCTCTTCTGTTCCGTGTTTATTTTTCGAAGTGATCTGTTAGACCCGAGCGAGGATTTGGCTACACACTTTGTCTCTTTAGCGCTGTAATCTCCCTTTTAATCTCCCACTGTTATTTAATCCTTTGGTCTTTGTGTTCTTATTTTGTTAAAGTCATATTCTTGGGCGTCCGGGTGGCTCAGTTGATTAAGCCTCTGACTCTTGGTTTCAGCTCAGGTCCTGATCTCAGAATTGTGAGTTCAAACCCTGGGTTGGGCTCCCCACTCAGCTGGGTATCAGCTTGAGATTCTCTTTCCCTCTCCCTCTGCCCCTTCCCTGGCTCTCTCTCTCTCTCAGATAAACAAACAAACAGCCCTTAAAAAATAAAGTCATATTCTTTATTAGAATATGTATGTCTGAAGAGTGATGAATTCACAGAGTACTCTGCTGTTTGGTTCGTTTGGGCTAGGTTTTCTCCCAGACTGGATTGATTTTTTTTTTTTCTCTGTTTGGAAGATAATTTTTTTATTTAGCCTCTGACTAACATGGATTATTTTGTTTGATATAAAATATGGGTGACTTCTTGAAACCCGCATGCAGCCTGGCTGGGAGACCGGGGACCTGTGCTTTTCTGAGACCCAGTAAAATGTCCCGTTGCAGTCCGCATGCCACCCCGCTGGGTGTGTGTACCGCTCCGGTGGGCGTGCCCCCAGCCTAGCACACTGATCTGGAAAGCGTCCAGTCCCGGGTGCCCCTCTTCACTCCCTCATGGCCCTGCAGGGCTTCCGCTCGCAAGCGTTTTCTTGTGATTTTTCTCCAGCTGCCTTTTCATTCGCTCAGCATAGTCTCTCCAAACAGGGGTGGGCCAGTTCCTGAATGTTACCGGATTTGGCCATTTCACCTGTTCTCCATGTTACCGGATTTGGCCATTTCACCTGTTCTCCATGTTACCGGATTTGGCCATTTCACCTGTTCTCCATGTTACCGGATTTGGCCATTTCACCTGTTCTCCATGTTACCGGATTTGGCCATTTCACCTGTTCTCCATGTTACCGGATTTGGCCATTTCACCTGTTCTCCATGTTACCGGATTTGGCCATTTCACCTGTTCTCCATGTTACCGGATTTGGCCATTTCACCTGTTCTCCATGTTACCGGATTTGGCCATTTCACCTGTTCTCCATGTTACCGGATTTGGCCATTTCACCTGTTCTCCATGTTACCGGATTTGGCCATTTCACCTGTTCTCCATGTTACCGGATTTGGCCATTTCACCTGTTCTCCATGTTACCGGATTTGGCCATTTCACCTGTTCTCCATGTTACCGGATTTGGCCATTTCACCTGTTCTCCATGTTACCGGATTTGGCCATTTCACCTGTTCTCCATACGGCTTCTTGGGAAGGAAGTATGAGATTATGATGCACGTGGCACCACGTCAGAACTTTTTGTTCCTTTCTTCCTTTGTTTCTTCTTTTTCAATGTTCATGGCATAAAGTGGAACCTCTTTCCTTGTTAGTGGTGGTGGATTTTTAAAAATGCCTTTACTTTACCTCCATTTTGGATATTTTTAATGAATATAGAATTCTTGGCTGTTAAGGGCTTCTTTTTCCTTTCCCATCTGTGGATGTTCCACTGTCTTCTGGTCTCCATTATGTCTAATAAGAATTCAGCAGTGACTCACATGACTCTTCCACTATGTGATGTATCTTCTTCCCCCTGACTCTGGCTGCTTTCCAAAGCTTCTCCTTACTTCAGTTTCCAGCAGTTTGACTAGGATATGCCTCTGTGTGTCTTTATTTACAATTAACGCTGCATGCAGTTCACTGAAGTTCTTAAATCTATAAATGTATGTCTTTCTACAAATTGGGAAAAATTGAAGCCATTATTTCTCCAAATATGTTTTTCTGGCCTCATTCTCTCATTCTTCCACTTTTAGAATTCAAATTACATGTACCTAGATATTGTCACATTATTCTACAGGTCCCTGACTCTGTTCCTATTTTTCAATGTTTTTTCTTTGTGTCATTCAGATAGAAAATTTCTATTGCTCTATCTTCAAGTTCTTAGAAACTACATTTTTTTTTCACATCGCAAATGTTTATTTATTTGTTTATTTATTTATTTTTATAATTTTTATTTTGTTATATTAGTCACCATACAGTACATCCCCAGTTTTTGATGCAATGTTCCATGATTCATTATTTGCATGTAACACCCAGTGCACCATGCAATATGTGCCTTCCTTAATACCCATCACCAGCCTATCCCAATCCCCTACCCCCCCTCCCCTCTGAAGCCCTCAGTTTGTTTCCCAGAGTCCACAGTCTCTCATGGTTCATTCCCCCTTCTGTTTACCCCCCCTTCATTCTTCCCTGCCTTCTCCTACTAATCTTCCTATTTCTTATGTTCCATAAATGAGTGAAATAAGTCAAGCAGAGAAACTACATTTTAAAAGAATCATTGGAAATGCTTGAACTGAAAAATACAATGTTTGAAATTAAAAATTTCTGGATAAACTTAATAAAAAAAAGAGTCAATTTCTCATCTGTGATGTCCTACCTTTCATTCATTAAAAGCATATTGTCCTAGGGGCACCTGGGTGGCTCAGTCAGTTAAGTGTCTAACTCTTGATTTTGGCTCAGGTCATGATTGCAGGATTTGAGATAGACACCCCCCCACCCCCCCACCCCTGCCAGCCATATCAGTCTCTGCATTGGGCAGAGAACCTGCTTAAGATTCTCTCTCTCCCTTCCCCTCTGTCTCTCTCCCACCCCCTGCTCACACAAACATGCTCTCTCTCTCTCTCAAAAATAAAAACATTTATTTTCCTTGACTTCACTGAGCATATTTTTTTTAATTTAAATTCAATTAATTAACATAATGTATTATTCGTTTCAGAGATAGAGGTCAGTGATTCATCAGTCTTATATAATACCCAGTGCTCATTACATCACGTGCCCTCCTTAATGTCCATTACCCAGTTACCCCATCTCCCCATGCTTCTCCCCTCCAGCAGCCCTCAGTTTGTTTCCTATGATTAAAAATCTTTTATGCTTTGTCTCCCTCTCTGATGTCATCTTGTTTTGCTTTTTCCTCTCTTCCCCTGTGATCCTGTGTTTTGTTTCTTAAATTCCACATATCAGTGAGATCATGTGATAATTGTCTTTTTCAGATTGACTTATTTCACTTAGCATAATACCCTCTAGTTCCATCCACGTCATTGCAAATGGCAAGATTTCATTTTTTTGATGGCCGAGTAGTATTCCATTGTATATATACACCACATCTTCTTTATCCATTCATTTGTTGATGGACGTCTGGGCTCTTTCCATAGT
>NW_024426552.1:76361707-76364267 GCF_017311325.1 Ursus maritimus | reverse complement strand
GGAAGCTACCTTTTTGTTTTTTTTTTTTTTTTTTTTTTTTTTCCTGTTACGCCGTCAAGGCAGGGGGTAGTGAGGGGAATGGCACAGCCCTCTCATTCCCGGAATGTAGTCGATCTCAGCTCAGCGGATTTCACAGAACACTTTCTGCCTACCGCCGGCTCCAACGAGAAGTAACTTTCCAGGAAGCTGCCGGCCCCGACGGCCGCCAGGATCGCCGCCTGCGCCGCGAGGGCCGCCGGGGATTCACCCGGGGAGGGGGGGCCGCCCGGGGAGGCTCGCGGGGGAATAGGCACACTTTCCCCTAAATCCCTCACCCGCGCCCGGTCCAGGACTCTGAGTTCACCCGGCGCAACCCTTCCCCATAACAGTTTTATAAATGGGGAAAGTCACACAAGTTAGTAGCCGAGCCGGCCTAGAACCCAGGAATTCGGGTCCAATCTGAGGCTCACTTTATGACTTCAAATTGCCCAATTCTGGCCTTTGTTTGCCTGGTGCGTCATTTATTTATTTTTGCTTTTTGTTTTTTGCTTGCCTCCGCCCCCTTTAAGAGGGTGGTTAGGCCAGGCGTCAAGGTCAAAAAGATGGGAGTCCCTAGAATTGAGGGTCTCCATCCAGCGCGTGCCAGACGACTTGTAGGAAAACCAAACCGAAAGCCCCTTCCGCCTACGTTGGCAAATAGGGGAACCCTGCTAGGCTCTGTTTCCGCCCAAAGTCTTTAGAATAGGAGCTGCCAGGCCGAACCTGGCCAAGTTTCGGGATTTCGGAATCCGATTTCTCCGAAACCTTAGAGACGACGTAAGGATTCAGCAGAGACCGGGGCGCTGACTCCAAGGATGCCTCGCTTTCTCTGGGCCTTCCTTGGAATTATAACCCCTGGGCGCCCTCTCCTAATTGGTCTTAATAGTGGGCTCCGAGAGGAATTTTCCAGGGCCAGGGGCTCGAAAGACGCAGCGCCCAAGGCCGCAGTCCAGTCCTAAAACCCGCGGGTGGCGTCACACTGCGCCGCGCATCCCATCAGCGGCGGAGGCGGGGTCAGGGCCGTCGGTAAAGACTGGGCCTCAACCGCCTCAGAAAGTCCTACTTTGAGACTTTCTCATCCCTTCGCCCGGTGGAATAAAGGTGAAAGCGAAGGTTGAAATTTAATATGGAATGGGGTGAGTATCTAGGAAGGGAAGTTAAAATTAAGTACATGCACTTATTGGGAATTAGGATTCCCGTAGTTCCGGGAGCTCGAACCTAATCATGTCTTACCGCTGCTAAACACTAGAGAGAGCCCTCCATCAAGGCTTGAAACCGACAACCCCCGTGTAGCCCCGCCTCTCCTTCCCATTGACCTACTTTAGACACAGTCTCCAGATTTGGAGAATGCCTTTCGCACCCCCCTCCACCACCCCTTCTCTAATCCCGGCCGGCCGTTGGATTATTGGTAATCTAATGACTCCAATAACTCGCCGAGAAATCCAAAGGAGAATCTGGAAGTGCAAAGCACTGTTTAGGGGCAGGAAGTAGGGATTTTAATTAGGCTGGAGCTGCCATAGTGAAACCAGCATCAGGGTTCCTGCAGGAGCGCTCCTTTTCTGCGCAGCGGCTCAGCTAACCAGCTGCCCCAGTTTAGCCACGGTGGTCCAGCGGTAGGGGGTGTGGTTAAACCGCGCCGTTGTTTTTGTTTAAGGGTGAAACACTCTTCGCTCTCTTAACTGGGGGGCGGGAGGGCGGAGGAGACGACAATAAATGAAAGCGAATTTGATAACGCGGTAGCCTCAGCAGTAGCTTTGGGTGACCAAGGTGTTCGGGGACATTGTGTCCTGACTTTATTTCTATCACGTTTCCTGCCAACAGCGCTCTTTCAAGCCTGCAAGCTTCTAGGAAATGCAATAAAATAGAGGGATGTGTTTTATCATCAAGATCTGAAGAGGAGCTGCAGAAGGGACGCTCCCCATGCGCCCAGCTCGCGACAGCCTTCCAGAAAGAGCCGGCACACAATGCCAGCAAACCACGTCCCCGAGCAAAGATATCTCGGTCATCCAGGCTGGACTGGGCTCTGCTTTTGCAAAAAGGCTGCCGGGGGAGGGGAGCGGTATGATGTCCCCAAGCAAACAATGCCTTTAAAAATCCGATCTGGACAAAAGTCAGCCAAGGTCTTTATTCACGTTAATGAAGATGGAAGGCACTAACTGTCCTTGGAAAGCGATGAGTCAAACTTGACCGCTCTTCAAACACATCCCCAGATTCGTTTCCAAACCGAACAGAGGCGCGTTTCTCCGACGCGGCCTCCGACTGCTCCCGCAGTGGGAGAGGCTGAACTCGATTCCCTCGGACCACAGCGGTGGAGACCTCAGCATCTCCCGCGAGTGCGCGCGCCGGCGGCTGTCGCTAGGGGTCGCCGGCACCTCTACGCGCTTTTGCCATCTTAAGTTTTGAACTCCGAGAAAATAAAACTTTGCTTAATAAGAAGCTATTGTGGCCCAAATTCTATGAGGATTACACCCTGACTGTCCATATGACCCCCCCATCCCCGACACACACACACACACACACACACACACACACACACACACAC